>NW_027180406.1:0-202269 GCF_040956055.1 Brachionichthys hirsutus
AATCCTTTCATGCCATACAGAGGAATTCTAGTCAGCATTTAATTAGGCATTATTTCCATCAAAAGTGTTTTTTATTATTATTTGCTTGTTTTAAAAATAATATATATATATATATATATTTATAAAAATAAAAATATTCAAAACCAGAGATATGCATGTCACCACATTCATCTGTGAGCTATCAGCATCGTGCTATTTGAAAAGATATGGCTATTTTTGTGAGAGCTGCAGATGATGCCTGCAAAAAACAAAAAAACATTTAGATTGCACGACAAATACAAGCCAGACATGCATCAGATTCATGCTGGATAGGATTTCCCACACTCGTACAAGCTGTCCCAGAAATACATACCCAGTATTTCTGTGGCTGTGCGACCCTGAAAATGTGTCTGGGGAAGTTTATGACACTCAAAGAGAGATTTGCCAGTTTTGCTGACTGCATGTGTTACGCTGTCAGTGGTGCATAACAGATTCCCCCCATTTAGATCTGCTAATATACACTGTCTCCAAACACACTCCTCCTGCACATAGTAGGGGGGGAATAAACTCCAGAAACATTGCTTGGTAGCAGAAATATTTTGGTGTAATACAGGCATAGTTTCTGATTGATACGTGCTTTCTGACATTGTGTGTTATTTTTATCTTGTCTTGTCTGTTTTTTCTCATGTGGTGTTAGCCTATTGCTCCCCAGGTGAATAAATAAAGTACACCAGCTGTCATGGAATCTCTTCTTGGAGATACAGACCTGTTCCATGATGGAGCTTATATTAAAAAATGTGTCATTGCTTTTCACCCCTGCAGCTTTTCACCTCATTCTGTTAATTGGTAAAAAAAAAAAAAGAAAAGAAAAATTTGACTTGGTGTTCTTACCCCCTGCTGGTATTGACTATCAACAAAAGCAGCAACAATTTGAGATGAGATGCAAAATGCTTTTAATGTTGATTGGCAGGGCTGCAGGGTATACGAATGGACTGCTTCAGTTCAGAAATGTGATTGTGATTCCTGAAAAAAGAGCAACAAGTCCTTCAAACAGACCCTCCAGGTGATGATCGGATCTAGGACAACCAGCGGGACGTGAATCTATACCACAAAACAAAACTGCCACAACATAAGGGCATGAAGATGAAGGCACCATAGGTCTCTGCAGCTCAGATAATTAATTTTTGACCTTTACACAAGAAAAGTGTATGCTTTTTAAATAAATGTTACTTTTGATTCCACTTCTTTAATGTGACTCAGACAATCATTAAGCAGTAACAATTCAATAAAGGCTAGCATTTATCAAATGAAACCTTTTCTTAATTTTTGATCAAATATTTTTTAGCGGAAGAAAGTTATTAAATAGAGGTTAATACATATTGTATGTGTCCAAGGAGAGAAGTAGTAAATGTGAGCTTTTCTTTATATCCATCTATATGACATATGACAGTTGGTTTGTAGCCTTTTCTAGCATAAACAGGAAGAAAATTGTATTACTGAAAATACCTACTTTACTGTCTTTCCTGTTTGTCCCCCCACTGAATACAAATAATATTAAGTATAATATATCGAGATTAACGCCACAAAGTCTGAACATGAACTCAAGAAAACTCCTGTAAAATGGGAATAAACAGTAAGAAGCTGACAGGATTTCACATCATGTCCGGTGGAAATATGAGCTAATTAACTCCCTTAATGGATTGTGTTGGTTGCTGCAAGGACATCCAGGAGGTGTCTCTCCTAATTTGCATGTATATTTATATATATATCATATTTAATTTGTCTGACACACCTTGTGGACGTTCATTCTTACAAAAATGTCCCGATAATAATAGGTTGACATTCAAGAATTGATCTGCACAGAAATGTGCAGATCAATTCTGACAGATATTTGCTCGAGTGTGTTTTTTCAAGTTCAAATGAGTTTGGATGACAGCAGGAGACCAGTGGAACCAAGAGCACCCACCAGGCTAAACAAACACAACAGCTTTCGACTCGACACAGACGTACACAAAGTTAAGGCAAGCAGCATATCAATTAATATGTTTCATGCATTGAATTGAAATTATTTCCTGCAGTTGTATATATTCAGAAATTCACAAAGCATCCATGCACTGTGTGGTTTCTTTTCTTTTCTTTTCTTTTCTTTTTACAATGCAGATGTACCCTCCAGTTTCATTTCCATGTCATTAGCAGCAGGATTTTCCATCACCATCAGTCATTCTTGCTTCAATTATGTTCTCAACAGAGACATAATTTAATGTGCGTCACTAATTTCTGAAAGTAAGAAATCACATCAGTCTATTCCTTACTCGACTGAGCACAGGAAACAACCAAGCCGAACTTGCCAGGAATTCTGTGTCTCCATTAAAGGATCATGATGTGTTCTATGATTCATGATGGCCATGCGGGGGATTCTTGTAATTGGAGTGTATGAAAAGTGATAGCTCTCTGCACAAGATTTCAGCTCTGTTATCAGTGTAGTTACCGTTCCAGTGTCACATCTTCCTCTTTCTACTAGCACAGCATATACAAATCAAAGTCATATGCCAGAAGAGCACTGCAGTAATGAACGTTCCACATTTCTGCTGCTTTAATTTGATCAAATCCTACTGAAGTTTTTCGATGTAATTTTATCTGCTGTCTGTTTTACTTGAAGTTTATTATGCGGGAGCTTTAAGGTTGTATTGATGGGGCATAAATTCATCACGTGACAATTAATGAAAGGGAAATTTAGTTATGTACAATCCAAGGTAGAGTTTATTATAAATGAATGTACTCCTCACCACCTAATTCACCTTATTTTTGCTATCCATCTATTTTAGAATGATTTTCTTTTTATATCCATCATCCATAACATCTTATTTTCTGCAGGGATGCCCTCAGGTTCAAGTCTGTCCCTGATATTTAGTGCGAAGCAGAGCTAAAATACGACATCAACATACAGGGCCATTCATATTTGTAGCTACAGCACAGTTAATTTAGAGTCACCAAATAACATATCACATACTTATACACCAGAGCACCCTGAGGAAAACCAATTCAAAGAGAACTTGGAAACTCAACACAGAGCGATCCCAGCAGGTCGACCATCACGCCAATGTACTGACATTCATTTACGGTAGTTTTATTTTTTTTTAGTTAGTAAGTTTATATGAACCAAGTTTATATGAACAAATACAATAGCCCAATAGTCTCTTCTCCTCTCTTCTCCTATCTCTCCTGGTTATTTCTTTTTTTATATTTTGGTTCTGAGGGTTATCAGTCTGCATGCCATCCAACCTGATTGCCTACATTAAATAGACTATGCTTTAATGCACTGTACCTCAAATGCACTCCAATCCATGTTTGTATGTATATCATATCAACTGCACTGTGCATTATATTTTATAAAGTGAGAATGTTCCAAGAGGGATGGAGTTTAGGGTTACATTCCGGTGGAATTCAAAATCCCATCCAGCCATTTTCGATAGCTCCTTATCCTTGTGCATCCTGGACAAGTTGCCAGTTCATCAATTGGCCAGCATATAGAAAGACAAACAACAAATCGCACACATTCACAAGTGGTGCTTTTTTTTTTTTTAAAGACTGGGAGAAAGCTGGAGCACAGGAGGTGAACAGCTCACAGAAATTAAAGGTTTTTCCAACAAAGCATCAGTACCGGTATGTGTTGAGCTGTGGATGACAGGATGTTTGAACTGTTAACTGACAAAGCTAAAAATAAGAAACAAGCAAGTAAACAAGTGCGAGTTGCAAGCTGACTGCAACTCAGTCTGAAACCTGGAGGGTCTGTTCTTCATCTAAGATCTGCAGTTGTCTCCTGTGGCACTTTTACAGGCAGAGCATGTTAAGAGTTCCTCACAAATGGCTTTGCATACATTATGGATTTTAGATAAAACTCAAAGAAAGAAGCTCTACTCCATTATCAATATAGAGATTTGACCATAATTTAATGCCCACTGTAATTCCCATTCAGCAGCAGTATGTGATCCATATTATGATATCAAGAGTGAGATCAGTCAGTAATCAGTGGTTTTGATTTAACACTTATGCTTCACCCATGCAGTATGATTGCCACTTAAATTTGGAGGACTTACAGGAAGTCCTCTTGACTCTGGTGCATGTGCAAAAAAAGATATGAAATAGTTTTTCATCTTGTATAAAGCAGCCATATTTAGAAATGCATGATGAGCTACCGATGCACATGAATTCATTTCGTATTTGCTGATCAAATTGGAATGTGGCTCCCACAGTGGATGGAAGTAAGAGAGTCTATGAGCCTGAGACATTGGTGCAAAGAAATTCAAGCCTTAAATATGTTGTAGACTTTCATGCTCTGTGCTGCAATCCAGACACTGTCGACTTGCCTTCACCCATATAGCTCCACTAGGTTGGAGAATGCCTTTGTGTTTTTACTTCACTGAAGGGTACGTAGTTCATATGGTGAAAGGTTAGCAAATAGAGTCGTGATGCCATAGCTTCATTGCCACCTAAGGAAGCAAAACATGTGATGAAAACTTTACAGAATGCAAGTTTGGAGTAACGAAATGTCTCATCCATTAGCTTGTTTTCCCAAGTGGCTCGACAAAACAATGTGTGACAGAATGTCTAGATACCACTAACAGGGAACAGTTGATTACAGATTGCTAATTAAGAAACAAGGAAGTGCTTTTTTTTTAGTGCGTGTACCTGCCATGTTCCAAAATGTTACTTACTGGACAAAATTAAATTCAATATCACCTCTCAGCAATTATGTTTCCTTCAAAACATACATGAAAGATCAATAAAATGTTGACATATTTTCTGGGAGACAGGGTTGTATACATGGCAAAATGGATCACAAGGAAAAGGTGAACCTTTAAAATGTTGAATACATTTAGCTAAGTTAAAACCATGCCATTTAATTTTCAATGTGACAAGACTGGACAATTTGTGTAAAAAGGACACAAATACCCCATGTACTAGAAAAACTACATTTGTACTGATGTGGACAGCAGGATGACATAAATATCACCTCATTTCATGTGCCAAAATCTTTTAAAATAAATTAGGAAAATGAAGAAACCTTTGGACACTTACATAGCACATATGAAATTGAATTGAATTAAATGAAATTTGATGAGGGTAAGATAGACAGAACCCAAGAAAGGTTAAATACGCATAAAGATGTGAGGAAATTAAGGCATTTTCATACACTATGTTTGAGGTAGACAACTTCATGTCCCAAACACAGCATGTGTATGCATGCACGGACCATACCGCCATCCAACCTGTTGGGTAAAGCCTCTCTGACAGAGACACACATTTTATCGACGTGGCTTCAACCCATTTTCTGCGAATTTGTGTTTATAAAAAACAGTTTTACAATAACAAACATGTTTCTTATGAATACATAACAATGGCCAGTTACATCTTGTCATTACACTGTAATTCATTAGCATGCATGACAAGATGCAAATATATTGATACGAAAATAGTCCAAAAAACAAAATCAGGAATGACTGTATTCAAATGTTTTTGTGTGTTATATGTGTGTTATAATCAAGAGCGTAATAATCTATCCATAACTGATTTTGGTCGTTGCAGTAACTATTTGCTTTTTGAATATGAAATAAAGAATCACTCACCCAGCATGCATTTTCTTCTTCTTATCCAGATCAAGTGTTTTAGATAATCTAGTTAACCTATTAGCGGCTTAATCATCTGAACAATGATTCATTTGCTACTCCAGACATTATGTGTAGTGAAGTGGAAGAGAGGGCCAAACGTACGACAATAACATCTGGGGAATTATGAATCATAACACAAAGCAAACAACAATGTGCATACCTTTACCAAGGTCCAATAGATCTTCCCCATTAACCTGATCTGCACCAGTCTGTGCAGACCCAAGGCTCATGCTCCCACTGTGGTAAATAACAATTGAACTATGCTAACACAGTGTATACTATGCTGATATGCTTACAATATAAATTATAATAATAATAATGAAAGTATTAATACAAATGTGTGATTTGCAATGTGTAATGTAGCTTTGTTGAAATGCTGAGCCGTAGTTAATACCCCTTTTGTTTTGCCTATTTCAAAGAGGAAGGTATGCACAAGCTGCTTCAATACAGGCTGCTTAATATCCTCATCATCATCAGTGTCATTTAAAATGCGATCACCATTTTGTCCTTCAGACATTTACAAAACTCTCAGAGCTCAAGTGTTTCAAGATTCTCTCCTCAACCTCTAACTTTTGAATAGCCTATCTCAACCATATTAAAATGTAAAGATCTGATAAAAAATGCTCACTGTGTGTTTTAGCCACTTAGACCTCATGAAATATTTCCCGGAGTGCAATGAAGCAACCAAATGAGGTGAGTGGATGACTTCTTCCAGGCCTGGCCACGGCTCTCACATTAGACAGCCCATCAAAAGGCACATTTGCAAAGAGGGGAAAACACTGATGGTGTGTGATTAGGCTGGAGGTGACTCTCAAGGCCTCAGATGCAGTTTACATCTTAGGCATGCAATGACCATAGAAAATGTATTGGAGCGTTCAGCCTACGACGATGCTATATTAGTTTTTATCATATGGCAGATTATGCATTAATTAAATGCAAATGCTAAAATTGATTTATCCATATGCTGACATTAAAAAATCTAAATCTGCAACATAAGAACCTTGAAAGTTGAAAAAAGGCCACATATTATGTCTTTTAATACTACACAAGCTGGTTTTCAATATAACTCAAGCACAAAATAATGAATGAAGAGATGTCCCTCCATCTGGGTTCAAAGAGCCATTGAGACTGCACTCAGTAATTCCACTTTATTAAACATGCTTCAGATTATGGAACTTGAATAACATAATGGGAATTTAACAGATGGGATTTTTTTATTTTATTTTTTATTGGAAAGGTAATGTGGCTCAGGGAAAGCTGCTTGTTTTCAAAGATTATTTGAAGCACAGTACTGTAATACAGTTTTTATTGATCTTATTCAGACATTTCAGCATTACTCCAGGTCAGATTGGGGAATATTGATGAGTATATCCAGGATAAGATGATGTGTTTCTCAGTAAACTGCCACGATCTCTGCCAATCTAACTCAATTTTAGCCAGGTCCAATACACATTTAGAATAATTATTAAGGGTTAAGCATACTGTATTTTATTAAGCCTACTGGTGCTCAAAGATAAGATATTCAAATATTTTATTAAGATTTATCATGTAATACAAGACCTGCTAATTCTAATGTGTTGTATAATCATTCATCATTAAATCGGGGACAAAAATTATAGTTCCTATAAAAAAATAATTCCCCAAAAAACATACAGTAACTAAGCCATGCGGTATGTGCCTCAATGCTGAGTGTCCGAAATGATTTTCAACATCATAAGGGTAGATATTTCATTGTTAGTCTTTGCTGATATGGATCTCTTCTTTTACTTAGTGGGCATTATTTCCATGTACAATAGGCAGGTGAATTCCCCATTGTTCGCCGATGCATGGTGCCATGCAAAAGCTGTCGACAGCATTTTCATACAGCGGTAGCTGCGAGGAAGAGAAGAAATGAATATGAGCTGCCACAAATGCCTACGTCCACTCTACCCCCACCACCCACTATGGCCGATGGCATATGGAACGGAAAATACTGTCTGTAGCCAAAGACTGACTGACAGAGAGGCCTTTCATCGGAATCTAAATCATCACTTAAACAATTATTGTTTTGGGTGAAACTGCTGTGAATAATTCTTGTTAAAAATGGCTTGCTTTATTATTCATGCGCATTGTAGTGGTCAGCATTAAAGAGAGAGGTTGTGGCGAGAAAAGAAAATGCTGCTTCGGCGTCAGCACATCTAGTAAGGAATCTGAGTGATGAGCGACCCCAAATCTTTCATCCACTACAACTGAGCTGCTCAACAGCAGGGCATTAAACAAGGCATGGGGAAACTGCAGCTGTAGATCTCCGAGACCAACAAGCAAGGCTCAAGTGTTTGCAGCTTCCAGCTGTGAGTTCACCCATTCTGCTGCTATTGCTGTACATAGGGATGTATTTTTTCCTAAATATGCCTTGTTAAATCATCACTAAATATCCTAGTTTATTGAACGCTACCTCTGCAGTCAGCACGGCAAACTCCCATAGTATCTTTTAAGTGGATGCCTTCCTGCACCTTGGGCAGGGAATTTTTCTTTTTTCTTTTTTGTATACTGTATATAAGGCTGAGCACAAGTTTAGTCAGCACTCTTGTAAATTTCGCATAATAAAAGAGCGTCACCATTCTAACATCTTGCACTCAGCAGGAAGCAATTCGACTCCCCAGTGCTGGTCTTGCTCAGTTTCATGTTGACATGATGCAATATAATGAAGGATATGCTTGCAGGTTTTCCTTAAGAGCTAGAATAAATGGCAAGCATATATTTGTGCAGCAAAATACTTCTACTGAGACCGTGTGGGAGGGAGAGACACAGAGAGGAGGCAGAGAGGGAGTAATTGTTTGAGAGCTTGTTATGTCATCACTGAGTAATAATTGTTGTAATTAGTGAGAATGTACATCCATCTCCTTCAGACTGTCTCATGGAAGAAGGGATAAATTTGACAATAGGGCAAACAGATTGTTTTGTTGCAAAGATTACTTCGATTTTAAAACCATATCAGATGTGGGGCAAATCTCTGCGTTCAAGCAGTCAGTGATAAGAGTCTCTGGCGATCCATAATGTTTGTCTGCAGTAATTAACTCGAGGTGAAGATTATGGAAGATTTCTTCTCTAGTGTGTACATATTATGCAGAATTCATATTCTGACATAAGCCCAAAACAATGAGCCTCATTTATAGCTTCTGCTCCAGCTGAAGCTATAACAGCGATCAAAACTGCAAACTAATCTACCCAGCTGGCATCAGTCATTGATATGTATGGTTGGCAAGTGCACCATGCATTTTAATGCACTTTTACATTATAAGACAGAAAACAAAAGGAGAGCTGTAAAATGCTGCTCGGAGAACTGGGCTGACAGAAGGAGCCCACATTATTGATAGCAAATATTCAGTTGATCACTCAAAGCCAAAAGTGGTATTGCTGCCCGTTTGCAAAGAAATGTGTTGAACTGTACGTACATCTCTTTGTTTTGTTCTGTCACAGTTAAAGGGAAAATGCATAGGCACAGCTTTGGGATTTATATAATAAAGATAATATCTATAGCTTTTACAGGCAAAATAAAAGGGTAATATATTTAATAATGCAGTATTAATCTGAAATAAAAATTTAACTGCAATGAACTGTGCCTTTAAAAAATATGAAATAATATTCCTACAATGTTTTTCTAAAAATGCATAATTGGATTTAATCAAAGAAGCGGAGGAAGGAGTTCATTGTTGTGCATCAACAAGGGACTTAAAAAAGTGTAAAACCTTCAACTGGGCAGTTTGTACAGGAAACAATTTGTACAGGCAACAAAGGTGAAATCTTCATATTTTCTGTCTTGCATTGTTCTAAAATCCTATTAGAAGGCCTGAAGATATTATCTGTTTATTAACAAGACTGCTTGTTGTGTAGTATTTGATTTGGCTGTCTTTCAGGTGGATATAAGCTTCTACATCATACAGTATTGCATGTATTACATTTAAACCTTTATTGCAACTCAATATTTTCGCTCATAATCAAGAAGAGCAAAACCTCTCAGACTCAGCTGGACTTGTTTATGTTTGTTCATAATGTTTCTGGCATACAATAAAAAAAAAGTGTATGTCATTGTGGACAATTCAGTTTTGTTTTGTCGCTTCAGCCTTTAACTGAACTGTCAGGAATCAATGCCATTACATTTAAGGGGCAAAACAAAATATCAATAAAGATTTTTTTATTTGCTTTTACATTTTGTAATTTTCCTTCTGAGCTTTGGGCTTGGGGAAGTTGTCATCTTCTAAGAAAGCCTGGACTGGATGGAAGATTTGGTGATGCTTACAGTGTTTGTCATTTACAAATCATTTTAATTGGCTGCATTAATGTTTTTAGTATAGGGCTTGAGAGATGCAGAACTATATACTGTAATGGCACAACATTTAAATATAGAGAGATGAGTCTCTTTATGATTACACATATGGAGTGTCAAGAAAAATTTGCCATTTCCCAGTTAATCTATTATGCATCAATCACCTATCTTACAGAAGCCCCCCCTCGTGCTCTCTGAGCAGTGCAAGACAGGGACCGGATTCGGCTATAGAAGCTCCTGCTAGTCAAAGAATTAACTCCAGCAAGGAGCACAGTACAGGGAAAACACACCAATTCCATTATCTCAGCTGGTCGGCGGCCATTCTCTCTCTGCCACTGTGCAGCCAAAGTGCTCCAAGCATGGAGGCCACATCATGCACCAACCCTCAATTGTACTCTATCAAAGCCTTTCTGCTTGAAACATTCATATAGTGGGAAAGCTGCATTTTAAAATTTTGAAAACAATAATAAGGTACAAATATTTCATGATAAAACATACTGTACATTAATTCAATTAATTTCCCAAGACACATGCCATACTACAAGCGGCAATTATATTTCAAATAAGTAGTGGAGAGCAGCTATATGGGATTATTGCAGTAGAAATACACAGAGCTCAAAGCAACTTGACTTTCCTCTTGAACCCAAAGAAGAGCAGTGTTTTGTCTGTTTTCCAATTTTAATTCATCATTTACACAATCACAATACAGAAGAGAGACATATGCTAAACAGTCTAATGAATCAGATTACTGTTTTAGACAAACTGTCCATTGACTAGCAAACGGTAACTCTTGATGAGGGTCTTTATAATTACTTTTATTGTCAGTGTGTGCCAGGTGGGTGTTCAGCATATTAATTTCATGAAGCAAGTCTGAGACAACTGAGATTCAGGAAACATTTTAATTCAGAAAGAAAAAATGAAAGAATCTGGCAGTGGTGAAGAAAAAACTGCTAACTCAACCTGCCAGCACAACATTACTGAGAAGAGTGAAATTGTATGAAAAGCTTTTTAGACAGAATTAACAAGAATTAATGAACTCTGTTTTCTCATTGCATGTTCTCATAAAGGCCTGCAATACATTCTCGACTATATTCCTCGAGGGGAGCTGTCAGAGACGATAGACTCCTGCAGAGAGCCACAGCAACATTGCTTGTGAATGGTGCAATGAATGCATATTGATGACCATTTACTAAGCGTCAAGCAACGATGTAACCTTGTCCTAGTCCTGCATCTAAATCTAAAATTAAAAACAACTAAATAATAATTCTAATAGCTAAAGGTGTTTAGGTCCATGCAGTGTAAGTTAAATCTTTATATATATTTTTTGTATTTGATCTTTTTTGTATTCTCTTCAGGTTAGTACTGGTTTTCAAAGAAAAATATAGAGACACACAAAATGATTGGTTTATGGTGAAATGAAAAAAACAAACTATGATTAGCTAGCCATATTTATGGATCTAAACATCACAGTATTTTTTACATGATGTTACAATGCAGCTTCTATCCATTCCTAATACTTAATTTAACAAATAAGAATGAAGAAGAATGTCTCATATAGAAGTAACGTGCCTTCTTCTTGCTGATGGTAGATAATGGCTTAAGGATGGTGCTTGCAAGGTTTCGGCCGTGTTTGTGGATGCTAATGACTTCCCACCACCCACCCACCTTTAAAGTAAAGTTATTTGTCAGGCAAATAGCTTTACTTTTGCACTATATATAAACAGCCCATTGTGACACTGCAGACACAAAGCAGGCAATTAGCATACTTTGATAAGTATGCTAATCACCTATATAATGCATAATGAACATAATAATTACGTTCAATTTTAATGTTGAATTCATAACAAAGAAGGATTTGGTTGCTTTTCCTCGTGGCTGTTGCTAAAACAGATCAGATGGCAAAAGACTCACAGAGCCATCAGGCAAGGAACAAAGTCTAATGGAGAAAAGACCATAATATAAAATATTATCCCATCCAGGCTTGTTGTTAGTCTTGGAAAAATGATTTACAGTAATTTGCCTCTGCGTTTTGCCGGTTTTGATTTTTAGCTCTTCCAGCATGGCCTGCCACAACTATTAACAACCTGTATTTGCCAAAAAAAATTAAAAAAAATGAAAGTAGGAGAAACTGGAAATAGTTCACTGTGACTTGTTTACAATTCCAAGTTATAAGACATGAATTTATTACCATTTAATTGACACACACACACCAACTGTTATTCTTTTCAATACAAAGGAGAAAATAAGCAGTGTAAAAAAAAAAAAAAAAAAACTTCTCTGCTCAAAAACATAAATTTATGTTGTTGTGTTTTTCAATGCAGGCATCAAAGACAACAGCGAGCAAGAAGAGCCAGGAAACTAGCAAAGAGCACAGCTCAGGTTGAGCGCGATGAATTGCATTGTTATTTCATGCTGTGACATTTCACACAACATACATGGGTAATTCATGGTGAGTGTGAGATCAAAAAGAAAATAACTGCTGTAGAATTGCATTGATTTTGTCAACATAGGCATCCTGGCGGAGGCAAGGGAGATACAGAGAAGAAAAAGAGAGAACATTACAGAAATGGTAAGTGACCAGGTAGCTCATATTATCAAATAGAGCATGTCATTGGTGTTTAAACATTATTTTCTGCAGCTTCCGCCCTGAGGCAATCCATTGTAAGTGACAGGAAATGCTGTTATCAGTGCAGTTTGGTGAAAAGATTTCATTCACAAACTCAAATTTGCTACCTGATGCATTTATTCACAGTTGATGCAAGACCAGTGCTGTTCATCATAAAATATTTACTGAAAAGCCTACTTTAACCACAGGGCATTAAAAAACAACTGATTCTGGTATATTCAATGCAGAAAACCTTTTATTTCTTTTTTTTAAACTATTTAGCCTAAAATGTAATTATATTAAACTATTGTGCAGATTTTGACAGTGGCAGCAAAAATAGAAAACATATTTAATGAGGTAAACTTTGCAGCAAACAAAACCTTAATGCCCAACAGATTCTCCAGCTCTCCCTTGTCTTCTAATCGATAAATCTGGGTGTTTGGCGCACACTATGGTGATAACAGAGCTGACTTATCTGGGGCAGAGGGTTGAAAGAATCCCGAGTTTAAAGATTTAAACTCTGAAATGAGTTACTGTTGACACCCATATAGTTTGAGAAGAAATGATACATGCATCGATTCACGCAGTGCATGTCTTACTGGCATGTGTGTAAATGAGGTACTTGAATTTTGCATTAATAGTCTGATGAAATTCAACACAAGTGGTCCAAATGCACCCTCTGCGGATAATGTGTTGATTGACGATGATGATGATGTAATTCATGATGTTTTTTTTATTTTTATTTGAAGCTCTGTTGAGTGGAATTAAAGTGGGAGGAGGGTTTTTGGAATTCCTGCAAGCTGTCCAACTGTACTGAATCCACTCATTTGATTCACCGTTATTTCCTGCAAGTGTGGCTGATCAACGTCTTTTTTTTGGGGAAGCAGCCAGCCAGAGTTGAAGCAATTCCCAAAGGCTGGAAGAAAATAATTGACTAAGTCCTGAACACTCGTTTTGTGTTTGGAAACTTGTCGGCACACTCAGCGCCGTATAGAGAAACCTATAGTACAACCACCAGACATTGATTTATTTGCAGTTTCGGCCCAGTTGAGCTGATCCGTCCAATTCAATGTATTATTCAGGGATGTTACTGCTGTAAGTTGAAGTAAAAATGTCTGTTCTAAGTTACACGAATATGTTATACTGCTAGGACAGCAATGAAGCCACTTAATGTATTCAAAACTCACACTACTCCTGTGATTTTGATTTAAGCAGAAGGGATGATGAATTTTGGCACTGTGCTCTGGCACTAGGAAACACTCCAGTGCCTGACGGGCACATCGTTTGAAGGACAAAATGTCAAAAACTTGCAAATACCTTTAACTTGTTTGACTTTGATGAAATCTGAAGGGACGGGGCAGTAAATTATTGGCTTCTTTCATTATCTTAATTCCTGTCTTTTATGCAGCCCTCACCTCTCATCCTCCTGTTTTTGCAGCACATTTTCCTACACACATTCCCATACATATTTTCTAGCTCTGCTTGCACATAAGCATAACTGACAGACAAACAACCATTCATGCTCACATTCAGCCCCGAAGCTCAGCATACGTTGCTAGAGTTGAGCCTTTTGACACAATTATTGAGCCACTCAATTCAGAGCTACCTTTTTCCGTCCGTGGAACAGACAGCATTTCAGGACAATCGCAACAACGTACACTCAATACAGATAAACCTTGCCACCGTCCCTCCAATACTCTGCAAAATAGAAAAACCCTGTACTGCCCATGTCTTCCTCGCTACCTGCTGGCCCATAGGCAGTATCTGATTTACACTTGATGCTTCAGCATATACAGTATAATGGCACAGATAATGGAAGCTGCAGGCGCCTGCCTTGTTTGCAGAGTGAACCCTCTGCCACGGCAACCAAACTTCCACCTGCCCCAGAGGATCTTTCGAGTGAATCTTAATTGACCACTGTTAATAGCCAGACTGGTCCACAGAGGTTGTCAAGCCCATTGAAATAGCGCAACGTGAGCAGTGCATTCAAGTTGTGGCTTGACAACCCAACCACATAATGTGAGCACATGAGTGAGTGAGTCACATTGCAGACGATTTACTCATATTGAGATGAGATGAGATGGAATCAATGCATCTGAAACTGCACAATGCACACCCTGCTTCAGGGAAATCAAGAGTCAACAACTTGTGCCAGAATATTGCATGTTGCAGGGACCAGGAGAGGAAACCAGAGCACTCAGAAGGAACCCATGCAGACACTGGGAGACCCTGCAAACGCCACACAGAAAGGCTCGAGGCCTAAGTTCAAACAAAGAAACAAACCGCTGCATCACCATACCATCTTTTTACACGTTTAAAGGGAATCACAAAGGGGATTTCCATTGTTTAAAAAACAATGTAATGCAATCAAAGATTACGATCACGACTGTTGCCTTCACTCCCCACGTTTTCTCCAGCTCTTCATTCAGCCATCGGTATTTCTCCAGCTTTTCATGTTCTTTATTCCTGATGCTGCTATCGCTAGGGATTGCTGCATCTATCACTACTGCTGTCTTCTGATGTTTATCCACCACCACTATATCCGGCTGGTTGGCCATCACCAGTTTTTCTGTCTGGATCTGGAAGTCCCACAGGATCTTGGCTTGATTGTTCTCGACCACCTTTGGAGGTGTCCTCAATTTTGACTCTTGGGACTCTGGGGGTCTCCAGTCCGTATTCTGTACAGATGTTCTTGTACAGATGTCCCTGAATAGATATATCCTGTGTGTTGTGAGGAAATTGTCTCATCATTTATTGAAAATCTTTAAACCTGTTTAAATGGAGCAAACAGTTACCCTTTCCATTTTTTTTACAGATTTCTTTGCATTCCAAGTGTTATTGTCAGATATGTCAGGGTATTTCTCTTTATCGCCGCCTGAGATTGGAGGCTGCTGTGCAAAGATTTTAGGGTGTATCTTCAGTGTATACAAGCTTTATAAATGAGCCCTCAGAGATCCACGTCTATGATCTGTGATGTCACATTGATGTACAGCCTGGAGCTGTTCTTCGACTTCAATGGATGGGAAACTGACTGGGTGGATTTTTTAACCATTATTTATCCACTGTAACCTGGATAAGCAAGCACACTGTTTTTCAGAGTTCTGCTTGATTCCCACAGCTGCCTGGTACAACCGTAGCATGAAAATATCCATCAGTCATCCTCTGCACCTTATCGCTTTAGGGCTTGGAAGGGACAATTTGTGGTCAAAATGATGAACCAAAAGGACTAACCGACTGCTAAATATAAAGATTTCATGAATTATATATACAATATTGTAAGTAATTGACATCCCATCTATATTCATTACGATAGTGAACTATTATTCAAAATATTTTCAGCAAGGTTTGGAACTCAAATAGAACATTTGACATTCACTTGTCTGCCGCTCCCAATGCAGTTCATTAGTGGCGACTTTTTAAGTTGCTATTACAAGCTTCGTTTTTCTTTCAGCATTATCTCTGTGAAATCTTCTTATCCCAGCGACCCCACCCTTAAACATCAAACAGTGCTCTAGTTATGTCACAGTTCCCTTTTCTGTCCTTTTTCAAAATTAATTATGCAGTTGTGAGGAAATCATAGATTTTGGGGCTAAAACAAATGCTCTCTCTCCCTCTTACTTTTATCAAAATTGTTTGGCTGCTCAGGCAGAGACAGTGGTGAGTGTTCAATAATGTTGAATAAGGGACTTCATCTCAAAAATTCACAGGTGTTTCTCTCAAACATCCAAATTTATTCAAATTCACTGGCATGGAGCTAAAGTTTAGGTTTTTTTTTAAATAGGCTGCCAGAATCCAATAAGCCTGTGCTGATTTACCTATAAAAGGCAGAAATTATGTGTTTGCAAGTTAAATGTCACAGAACAATTTCAGCTCTTATGTGGACCAAAAGGTTAAAGGCTTTTTATCCATGAAGGGAAAAGAAAAAGCTTCCCCCATGCATTTATTTATACCCTGGCTGTTATGGCTTTTTCAAGTGTCCCCACAAGGCTGTCTGCACTTCCAGCACCTCTCCACTCTGACGCACTATCCCTGGTGGGGCTTGACTGCACTGGTGAGCATGTAAAGCTTGTCTCAGAGCACTCTTCCCTTTGCCTGGGGAACGACACCATCAAAAAAAAGCGGCTACATGAAAATGCAATTAAAATTTCCTTTCTCCGAATAGAACGGGCTGTTTTAGGGGACAGCGGCAGGAAATGTAGTTTGAGTGCAACATGGTGCGGGATGGACAGAGGATGAGGGAGCTGGCTGCATGGGGAGGAACGTGCCCTTTGCATTCTCTATCGAAGCCACTCATCTTACATTCCTCATTTATACAGTCTTAATTCAGCTTTTCTCTCTCTGATGAACACATTTGCATCGAATACCCAATACCTATTTATAGTGAGCCATTTTATGCATCCATAAATACGATATATAGTAGGCGTTTTCATTTAGATTTGAATCAGCGTTCTTAATTATTTAAAAAGGTAAAACAATATATATATTGTTTTCCAAGTGCAAGCTCTGCCTTGAAGAACACTCGGTGAGTGCAAAGTGGCAAGGGAAAGCAGCATGTGAGCCAAATATTTAATTGCAAAAATGTTTCTGTTAAGGATTAGTATGTCTCCAAAGAATTCTTAGAAGGCCGTTTCAACCATGTGCATTTCATCCTGGACTGTGTTTATGGATTTCAAGCAGTATCTAACTATTTTCCCAGAGGCTCTTCTTTGATAGAACACAGGTTTACAGCGCTTCTCCATTAATCCAGATTTCAAGAAGCTAGCCAATCAAACAAGAACAACTCATACCTACCACCAGGCTGTGGATCATTGTGTTGCTTCCTACTGTTATGTTTGTCGATCGTGTGACTTTGTGCTGATGCACAAGCTACATCAAATTCAACATCATCCTGAAAGAAGGCTAAGCGGCCAAACATTATATTATCTACCATTATGTCCATAGTAGAGTATATACTGCGTGTGTTTGTGGTGCTATATGGGGGGCATAAAACTGCTCTTTTGCATATGGAGGAGTCTCAGATTAGAAAATCCTGAGGTAAGTTCACCATCTCAGAAGTGCCTTGATGCAGAGTGATCTTTTATTTTTTATGCACGTCACTTGCAGACAGAGGAGGAACCATTTAATTGGCATGCTGCAAAGAGATGACATACTCTAGCCAGCGTGAGTGAGTGTCTCTGGGCCAGTGATGCTGCAGATTACAGTGCATGTCTTGTATCCTGTATGTGCAGCAGATGTTAAAAAAGAATGAAGCATTTTCATAAGCTCCCTCTCTGGCCCATAAGCTTCTGATTTGGACATGATGCACCACTGCAGAGATTAAATCCGTGGTTTACAAGGGAGTTGATTTTAGATGGCAAATTACTTTTGGCCTTAGACATACCGACCGTGCAATGCCGGCAGTAAAATATATTTTTTTAAATGCAGTTGTAGTAACAAGTGGGTCATTCATCAAAATGATTTCTGTTGTTTTAAAGAAGAAGAAAAAGATGTATCTATTGGTGTTTTCTTAAATTTGTGTTTCTGTCTTACATATGCTTGTTTAATTTTGTATTTAATTTTTTTAATGTTCATTTAGTTGCAACATGCCTTTGCTTTGCCTTACTGTGGAGAATTTGTGCAGCACCAGAAGCCGATCAAAAAAGTAATTATCTTGGAACAACATAAAACCTTTGCAGTATAAAGAGAACAACATCAGTATCAATTAAATCTATCCCTTTAGTGGAAAATTCAATGCAACACTTTTTGGTACGTAATTGTACTATCTGTATGTAAACACTTACATACAGATAATAATAATAATAATTTTAAAAAATCAATTTACCACAAGGTATTTAAATTGTTAAACCCCATGCAGTTGTTTTTTCAGCAGCTCTGCAATGTTCATATCTGAAAGATAAATCAAATGTGCACCATGGTGAGAGGTTGAGTGTAGCTATAAAATGAGTAGGGCTTGCTCATCTTTTGTCTTTTCTCCCTGCTTTTTTCAATGCACACAATTGAATGTAGCCTTATTTAAAGGGTGTGAGTGGAGTGGAGGTAGTAATGTTTTAAAATCCCGCACATCCAAAATAATGTTAATGAGAATCAAAAAAAATATTTTAAAATAAGTCAGAAAATAAAGAAAATAGAAGATAGCAAATGCAGGCTCCTTGTCATGACTCTGTATTCAAGTCAATGCTTCTTATGCTAAACTCTAAAGACTCATATTGTTGAATATTTACGCATGCTTTTGTCATTACTTAGAACACACACAACCATAAGAAACTCTATTTCAATACCACACAATTCACACCTTTAACCCTTTGTGTGAAATCCCTGCACAAAGCTTACAATGGACGCCTGCTCTATTGCTCGAGATGTTAATTTGACTGTGGAAATGGCCTCTTGAGTTGCATTAGAGATTTCCACAGATCCAAAAAGGTTTTCAAATTGCCGCATGACATCTGAATGTTCTTGCCCTGAAAGCATATTCATAATTAATACACAAAGTCTGGTGGAAGGTGGCTTTTTTGACTCAATGGTCTCTCTGCATTACCCGAGCCAAATATGAAAAGAAGATGTAAACTTGGCATGCTGGGATATGACATTTGAATTAGTGCATGCGGCTCATTAAATTTAGAGTAGCGGGATGTAACTCATCTGTGCATGGCCGTATGAATAACTGTAAAAGACTGAAGGTGCTGTCTCGGTCCCTCTGAGGTGAGTCTTGTGTTCGCAACAAGATAATTGTCACTTTAAGTAAGGAGGGAGTGGTGAAAGGCAGCAGTTGCACTTTGTTCATTAACACCGCTGAGGTGCCCTTGAGCAAAGCCCTAAATCCCCAACTGCTCCAGTGAAGATAATGCTGAGGTAGGAGTAAACAGCGTTCAGATGGGAATGTGTACAGTATCTGTAAGATTTAGGTTTGGATGACGTAACATTTGACTTTATTCTGATACAATGCGTGATCACTGATCAATGATTACCACCAAAGACTTTAATTAAGTTCTATTCATTATTCCATTATGTGCTAGTTCGCATACAAAGCATTTTTAAAGTTTGAATAAAACATGCTCAGAAGAATATGCATGTGCTCAAAATGGCATCTAAGGTGTGATGGGATTGACTATCAGAAAAATCTGAACTTTCTGTCATTGTATCAATAATTTTGGAGATGGATCCAACCATTTTGAGGCTGGAAACAATCAGGGCTGTTTCTCAAAAGTATGCAGGACTGTGCTTTTAATACTGCAGTTTCCTTGCGCTTATTCATGTTCAAAAGTGAAGGTAAATAAATAAATAAGCCTAAAATGTTATTTTTCCAGTTTGATGTCTCTGTCATTCAGAGTGCAAAGAATGAGTAAAGGAGGAATGAGTTGCATTTGTATGTGGCGAGGGGAGTCGCGTCAGACATAAAGGTCACACTGTGTTGTGCTGCTGCGGTTATGATCTGAAAAGTGTGACAATATGAAGGCGGCGGTTGCTTTGAATGACTGTGTAACAGAAAGGCAGGGCAGCTAATGGAGACAAGCTCTTTCCGTTCTGGCTCCATCTGTTCCAGTGAAAAGTGCCATTGGCAGACACATACATGTTGGAGCGAGACCCAGAAAGGAATGTCCGCGCTGTGCTCTACAAAGACCTGACATCACCTGCTGCAGAAGTCTTGAAACATCTTCTTAATGCTTTTGTTATCAATTTTTGTTTCTACCTGCAATCTACAATTAGTTATGGTTAATTTAAAAATATCACCTAAAAACCCAGATTGTTCTGATTTAACAATGTGTTCCAGTGCTGTTTTTTTGACACTGCTGTACATCAAATACATGAAAGCAATAATACGTAGCTGTTGATGTGGTCAGAGGGATCCACCACGAAGCCATCCTTCCTCATGAAACATTTACTTCTCCTAATTCTCCTTGCAGAACCTTTTGAGTGGTAATAACATGCTTCTTTCCGCTTGGACGTGCCAGACGAGCGACAAGAAGACTGTAGGCCATAATTATCCTGTTTGTTCAGAGGCCCAATGCTTTTTATTATTTAAATCTCCGAGGGCTGTGAAAGTGCTGAGAGGCAGCTCTTTCTCCCATCCCCCCCCCCCCCCCCAATTCTCAGTGTTAATGCTGCTCTGTAATTTTTTTGATGTTCTGTTTTCTTTCTCAGTGTTCGTCAAGAATGTGAAAAAACGCCTCTGCCAGTCAAAAGAGGTGGCAGGAGAAATAACACAAGCATATTATTACGGATTATGAGGAACAACAAATACCCATTTTATTATGAGGAATTAACTTTTGCACTGGCTGTGTAATGAAATGATTCCCCTCTTCAGCGCTCACCCTAATGACTTACAGAGGTATTATGCGCTTCTCCCCCCCAGACACTCATCAATCTACAATATATGTTTGCAATAAAGCATGAAAAAGTAATAATGTGAGAAATACAATATCTTGATGTCACAGTTTGCACATATCATATCATATGATATACATGAACGTACATCAAGAATCAGACATTTCCTTTTAAACACATTGCCATGACAACGGACTGTGCTGTCACAAATGTAAAGTCAAAGTTTCTCATGTCTTCTGTGATGCTTCATACGTGAAATTCCTTCTGACCCGACAACAAAAGTTAATTTCCACTTTTGAATCTGAACCTGTGTATTTTGGACCTTGGATGGAGCATTGCCATGGCGACACAAGAACATACAAGTGCCCTGGCTTCAGTCCATAAAACATGCAATGTTAATCAATTGGTGACTATTGATTGCTTGCAAGTGTGTGGATGAATTGTCTGTTTGTCTCAGCCCTGAAATGAATTGTCGACCTGTCCGGATTGTGTCCTGCTTCTTGTCCCGCAGCCAGTGGAGACAGCCTCCAGCCCCCAACGGTGGAACATGGATTGATGGATGACAATGATGGAAACAATAGGAGCTGATAGGAGTCTGAAATAGAATCCACATGTGTGTTTTTTGTCATTTAGCTTTGAGTCCTAGACCAGAGGCGGAACCACATTACTCAAGAGTTTATAGGATTTCTATTCACTATACCCACATATGTTTCGACTTTATATCGTTCTAATTGCTCTACCAAACAGCTTCTCAGATTGAGACGATGCACATGAGAATGTGGACAACTACTGGTTGAAGCAACCTTTCTGGCTGTTGACCACTTACAAATTAATAACAAATTGAGGTCCTTAAACAGGTTTTAAATATTGATGAGCAGCGAGCAGCTCAACAAAACAAGACAAAAATCAAGCTTTTCACATAAAAACAGCAAAATCATTCAATCATTATCTCTGACATGACTAAAAAAGCAAAGAAGGCAGAACATTGGCCACAAAAGAATGAATACAAAATCGTCTAGCTTCTCTGTCCTGTTAAATTAACAGGCGCATGACCCTGCAGATATTCAATGACATTATTTACGCTCCGGAATTGCAATATTTCCCTTCAGGTTTCCAAAACCCTCCACAGGCTTTCCATGAAAATTGATTCACAGAGGATATCGGGGCAACCACGAGGTCATACAACACAACTGTATCCAAGACAAAGAAGGAAGAAGACACAGCCAATCAGACGCGCTGAACATGCCAGAAAAGGCCTCAGTGTTGGTTTGGATTTGCAGAATGAGGCCTCGGTATGGGAGTAATTTATTTTCCCTGTGTGTAGTGTGTACTTACTGTGTATTAGTACGAGAGCGAGCCATAAAAGAAGTGTTTTGTTTAAACTCTCGCTGTCATTTGCATTCATGTGTGTCTTCCCATCACTTGGAGTGTAGTTTTATTCCTCTCTGGGGGACGCTTTGCTTAAGTTTTCAACAAACTGATCTCAGCACTCATTTGACTGTGAAAGTAATGTATGCTGTGTTGCCCCTCATTACAAGCCACTCCAGCGTCACCGTGTTTTTTTTTTCCCAGAGTCTGATCGATATTGGGCTTTTATTACACATCATTCAGGAAGCAGTGGCAGGGTTACTCTTAACACACAAATACTAAAGCCTGTAATTAAAGTGTTGTTTTTTAAAAAAGTGCACTATTTGACACTAATTTGGGAGCTTGTACTTTTTAATTTTTTTTGTTTGTTTTTTATTATTATTTGGATGATTGATTTAAAGTTGCGGTCTTATTTTCAAAGCTGGAAAATCTTGCTTGCATTGCCGTCCTAATGTTTGCAAGACGCAGTTTTTCTCCTGTCTTCAGCCTGATTAGATGTTAATATGATATCACAAGAGCTACTTTCCTGTTTTCTTGGCCCTTTTTTCACCTGCTCTATAAAGCTGTCTCCAGGATGATGCCAGTGATACCAGCCTGATATTTACAACCCTTGATAGTCATTTGGCATCTCTGCCATAATTAAGGAGCTTATCGGCGGCAACGCTACAATTCAGCATTGGAAAACAAAAACAGGTTCGGAATAGGTAAAGTAACCTTTCATTGATATGATAGTTAGTTAGATAGTTATCATATGATAACTATCAGCAAAAATATTGTGCATTTGCGTGATGACATCCATGCAGAGTCAAGCAGAGCAGCTGCATTAAAAAGAAAATCACATCAAGAAACGAATTGTGATATCGTTTTGTCGTTTGGACATCAGCGGAGAAACAGCTACTCGACAATAACTTACACAATGACATTAAAATGTAAGACCTAAGGGAAGGACTGTCCTTTTGTAAAAGGCACACTAGCCCCCCCATCTAATGATGCTTGTTTACAGCAGGCTGAGCATCAGAGTTTGGGATTTATAGGCAGCCGTGATATGAAGGAGCACAAAGACATGAAAATGTCAGAGTTTATCAACCGGCTTGTGACCTGGAAAAAAAGCCGCACTGATGACAGAGCAGCGTGAGTTCAGACAGCGTGTGCTACGTTACAGCACGCATGTCTGGAGTAGATGATGACCCCGGTACCGGAACGTGCTCCAACATAACACCCAAGAAGCTCATAAGAACAAATGTCGGCCCGTCTCTTTCCGGCTCTCTGACGTTTCCAGAATGATGAATGAGGAAATCTTCACTCAGATGAAGACGTACATGCACCCGGCACCGTCTTCATCACATCCATCCCTGTGATGAATAAATGCATCGCACGATACATAATTCAGCATGAAAACAGTGACACAAATTTAGTCAGCTCCAAGCAACAGCCATGTGACAGCCGCTCACATGCGTGCCCCCGCATGCTTGTGCAATTTGCTGTTATCCTGTGCGCGGAATTAGTCAACCATTCATTTGAACTGCTTACAGTGCGTAGCAGAGAATTAACAAAGACTGAATGGAAGTCAACAAACAATTGCCTCTGGGATACAATGCTTTTTATTGTACTCTTTGTTTCCAGTTAAAGGCACACCACGACTGTACGCTTTTGTCCAACAGCATTAATGTTTAAATGCTTCTTAGGAAAAGGGTCAGCATCACTGCACATACTTGTATACCAATACGAGGTTCCCAAGCAGTAAACCAATATTTCCATCGACGTTCGAGGACGAGGTGCAAAGAGATGCTGAAAAGGCTCAAAGCGCCCTCTTCAAATAAATGCCCACAGCAAAAACCATATTATAAAGAATTATAGAGAAGCAATGTTCCATAATTGTCGACATAGTGCCGTTAAAAGCATTAACAAAGAAACGATCACTGCACATGGGTGTCATGAATAGCGTGGCACGTTTCTTGCTTCTCTTACTGAGCTTTGGAACGGTTGATGACTCGTGCTGAGTGGGCTGTGGGACTTGATGGGAAGCAGCTGCGCAACTGTTTGATTTTAATGTCTGATTGTTGAGATGATGGTTTATGTACTTTGAAGCATATCATTATTTCATGATGCAAATATTCAATTCACCAATTTGTGTAATTGATTTTAATTTAATTCTAAATTGTTTCGCATGAGATCCTGGAGGATGAAAATAATGCTGCTCTTACTCGTACTTCAGAATGCAACGCAAGGTGGATCTTATTAAGGAGAATGTCAACTGACAACACTTGTCAGCTTTAATATGAAAACTGCCAAAGAGGATTTTTTTCAAAGCAAAGTGAGTCAACAAAAAGAGGCTAAATGATCTGTGGCCAACTTTCTGGAGTTTTGGCCCACCTGTTGTGCTCGCACTGTCCCATTTTTAATGGGACAGTGTTTTCAGCTGTCAGTTCTAATTGGTTTCTTTCCGCCCCTCCCCCCCGTCCCCTCATCCCTGCTTCAAAACCAATTACCTTCTCTGTCCCACATGGGTTTAAAGGCAATTAAATGTCAAGAAATATACACAAAACAACAGTCAATATCCTTGTCAAGGATTCTGGCCTGCAGTGAACTCCCCCTGCATATTTTTTTTTCTTGAATTTATTCCTGCATTGCAGCCTTTATCAAACGTGGCTCTTATTAAACGATATGAAAAGATCTGAGGCAAAAGGGTCAAGGCCATATGACTGAGGCTAATAAGAATATACATTCTCATATCCCATTTGCAGTCTGTAGATGCTGCATTATTAATCACATCCCACAATACAAAAGAAGTGGGTGGAACAACAATATTACTTTTTGATATTCCTAGGCTGTCTGTGATGATAAAAGCCTTGTATCAGGAGCTCATCTCTATGCTGATATCCAACATTTTATACAAATCCTTTCTCTGTTATATTTTGGCTGAAGATAAACAAGGTTCCTTTATTTCCTGTGCGATTTATCTCTGGAAACGCAGATGTTTTCTTTTATGTTTAGCTCATTGTTAAGCTGTGATCACAGTGGATGTGGTTTCAAATGTTGATGTGCCAACAAGAGAGACTGAAGTTCAAATCTTTAAAATCTGTGAGCAGCAGAAGCATGAAAATCTGAGCCAAAACTAGAAAGCAACAAAACCTATATCATAGTTCTGCATTTTAACAAGGGCTGTAATAATTATGCGTGGACAGCCTTAGAGCTTGTAGATATGGTTTGGTTTTTAGTCATGGTGGCATTCAAGTGGTGCTAATGAACAAAAGCACTAATGCTCCATTATAGACACTGGCTGGTGTTCGAACTCTGACCACGGGTCTATCTGTGTGAATTTGAGCAGAAGGCATTTTCAGAAATCGAGCAGAAGCAGAATTGTTACCATTCAAATTGAATTCTAAGAAAGGCTGCATGTTATTTATAATGTAATGGCACCTTGCTACCGAGAGATGGCAGCAGAGTTTAGTCTGAATGATTTTCCTGCTGGCCGTCTCTGACCAGTGGAGGAAAAAGAAAGGAAAGCCATTCATACATTTTACCTAAATGTCATGAATTGTCTGTTTCTTATAAATACACTCATTGGTACTTTTATACTCCTTAAAGGTGAAGGTCTGAAATATTTGCCAGTGGGTTTCACAATGTGCTGTGGAGAACAAGGCGTGAATTAATCCCCCTGTCCGCCAGATGACTGATCTTCACCACTTGATGGCAGTGTAGCTGCGGACAATCTACGTTTCTTCAAGTAAAAAAAAAAAAAGCACTTTGCCTCTGCTGCTGAAAATGTTACCCAGAGTGGCAATCAGTGAACGGAAAATCACATAAACACTGTATGGCCAAGGAAAGCACGAGATGCTCAGACATTTTAAAACCAACGGTGTTGACAAGTCCTGTAAAAACCAGGAAAAGTATAATTTGCCATGTCTCATGTAGGTGCCCGTGTCTGGTATGTGTGCCGCTTTGTGATTGATTATGTGGGCGGAGTAAGCGTGGCATCTTTCATGGTAAATTAGACAAATCAAGCTAAAGGAAAATGCTTTTATAAATGCCGGAAGCGGAGACGAAGTGCCAAGAATAATATGGCATATTCGGTTTTGTACGCATTTCTTATTCAGCAGAGCAGGGGAAAAAAAAAAAAAAATCCAGCAGACTGCGCCGTTTGAAATGGTAAACAGCATGTTGTGAGACTTTCACCATCAGTGTTGTGAAGACCGGAGACAGCCTGCTGGCGAGTTTTTTTAATGTTAACAGAGCGCTGTGTACTATTCTCAGATGAATATTTCTTCATAAATGTCACTGCATGCGGGGAGATGACCCCATCATAGTATAAAATGACTAGAGCTTCGGAGAGCATAATTAGATGAAGCTGTGCCCTGGGGATGTCAGGCTGTTCTGGGGGGGGTGGGTCAAAGAGGTGGCCAGTCTGGTTCAAGATGAGTGGAATATCCTGCAATTACCTGGCAAGCACACTGTTCATATCTTTAAGTGAGCTACTTGTGGCCATTTAAAGACCACCGACTTCTTCCCTCTTTTGCTCTCCTTGCATGCCATGAATATGTTTCATTTGAACCCAGATTGTTGTTCAAAATCAATCTTTGGAAGCCTTTTGGAAAATCGAACGCACCCCATTGACTGCTTCAGATCCCTGTTTTCAGTTTCCCCATCTGCGTTATGTGCAGATGTGAACTTTTTTTCTCCAAGTCCTCGGTGTCAGTCCAGGTTAGTCTCTGTGACAGTCGCTCGTTTAGGGATGTGGTAAAGTTGTGCAAGGTGCGTCAGGGAGATATAGCGTTAGCATAGTCAAATGCCTGGGGCCCGGCATGTATTAAGGTTAATTTGAACTGATTAGATTAAGGAGAGGGGATGGGGCTGTAGGGAGCAGGAGTGTTGTGGCGTCTCCTACCGTGAAGGGTGAACATTGTGCTTCGTCTCTCGCTTCTAAGTCAGCTTGTTAAGGGTGCTATTCTTTTCCTTAAGAATAGCAAGTCACTTGAGTTCAACTCTTTTAAGAGATCTATATCGAGCAGCCCGTCACACTTGACGGGGAAGTCATAGTTTCTGGAACGAGGGAGCGCTCTGGAGGAGGTTAGCAAACGCAGGTTTTTAATAATGAAACAACACTCCTCCATTTTTCCTGTTACTATTGCACATGGTGTTGCACTTATTGTTCTCTGTATGGCATCTCAATATATATACGAGGAGAGCTGAAGTTATTTCCCAAGTTTGCCCGTGTTTTCTTATTTCTTTATTCCTGTAATGCTGCTGGAGACAAAGCATTAAAGATCACATATTATACTCTTTTTCCACAAGGTATCACAGTTCCCAAACACTTATATGAAATATCTGTAAAGGTTTTTGTCAAAATAGCAAACAGATGCTGCAGGACAGCGTCCCTCTTTTATGTCTCAAACAGCTCTGTCAGAAAAACCTCTGAAAACGAAACTGAAACTAAGTTAATTGCGTGCACGTGCGCACAATAAATGTGCATGCATGTGCACGCACATCTTGTGCACGTTCGCCCTCTGTGACATCATTATTTTTCATAATATGTCTCCTTTAAGATGGACAGTTTGCCCATCTGCATGTATATGTAAAATGCATTAAGAGCATGTATACACACAGATATGTATGTGTATGTACTTATATATGCCTATATTTCATACAATGGGAAAAGAAAATCCAAATCATAGACTGAAATCTGAAGACTGAGAATAGCTCCCTGTGGGGCACACTGTCTTTTCAATCTTTGAAACGACAGAATTGTATTATGTGTGCACATTAACTTCCGTCTGATAATTATGACTCCAACCACTTAACAGCATTTGAAGACATTTCAAAACAAAATGCTTTTGGAAGAGACAGCAGGAAACCATCTTCATTTTCTCGC
The DNA here is from genome assembly GCF_040956055.1 of Brachionichthys hirsutus. Classification (NCBI taxonomy): domain Eukaryota; kingdom Metazoa; phylum Chordata; class Actinopteri; order Lophiiformes; family Brachionichthyidae; genus Brachionichthys; species Brachionichthys hirsutus. Next base: position 28,119 of record NW_027180406.1, read on the forward strand.
ACACTAAACTGCATAGAATGTAATTAAAGAACAAATGACAGATGTGAATTTACTTATCTGTGGTCATATTCATTCATCTTCATCTGATTTGTAAAAAAAATAAACCAAAAATTGAAATAAAATATATAAACTGAAACAAAACTGCTGTACGAAACAAAATCTGGATGAAATGGGGGCAATGCTGGTGATAATTGTACGCATGCATTACACGGGGAAAACACATAAAAGGATGTGGAGAAAAATATTCTCCGTTTCCTCAGCGATACTCAGAGAAGATGATGAGCAGTTTGGTTAAGCTGACAGGCCTTAAATCTGTCTGCTGTTGTTTAGCATGCATATTCATCGGCTGTGAGGAAGCATTAAAGATCTGCAAACTTAAGTGATAAGAAGGATAGAAACAGCTGGTGTTCGATAAAGGAGTGACAATTAGCACATAAACAGATTGTGATGCAACCATTAGAACCAGGAATCTGAAACTCCCTGTAAAAATCACGTTCTGGGCAGTTTAAAGTTGTGGTTGAGTTTGGACTGATAGTTTTTCTTTTGTATTGCTTTTTTTTTTCCATGAAAGAAATAATGTCACCAAGGCTCAACAAAGGCTAAATAGTTAAACAACAGAATGCCTCATGAAACAATTGCAACATTTCAGAAACCCTCACATCCTCCATTTGGCTTCATTCCCTGTCACATTTGGTTTTTATGTAAGTTGTTCTGCACATTCTGACAAAGGCTCTATTATTATTATTCAGTGTCAACTTCAACCTGAATTCAAATGTATTTCACAGAGGGAAAACTAAATCCCACGAAGGCATTGCTGGATATGGATGATACGCGTGCATTAATGTTAATATTGTTTAAATGTACATCAGCCAGGAATTAAAGAGTCTACATCTCCCTTCCAATTAAACTGCCTTTACCATATATTAAGTGCTCAACTTAAGCTGTGGGCAGCTGAGGATGCATTTCAGCACAGATGGATTTCCATTCATTCTGTCTAGCATACAGTAATAGTGAAGAAATTACTCAGCGCCGTAAGATTTTAGTTATGGAGGGGAAAGAAATGCAGCCAAATTGAGACTCTCTTCATCTGTAAGCTGCTTAAAGCCTCGCTCATGGCTCAGCTTATTGGTACTGGCTGCTTTGTAGGTTTAGCGGACGATCCCCTAACCATAACCCAACTCTTTGCCACCAGTTATTTGCCTTTCATCCAACACATTGCATATCGAGACCAGAGCCTGGCTGGTTTTGTGCAAATGGGTCTCACTGATTGTTTGTCTGGAATATATGCAGCCCAAACAAAGCTTTCCTTATCAGGCTATACCTGCAAGTACATTAAAGCAGAATTGGTTGCCTAAATGAAAAATGAATAGTGTGAGCTCAAGTGAGAGTGCATATTTCTTTTCAAAAGAATGATTGTCCAATGAAGGTGCAAACAGCAGGGTTCTTTACACTCGTGGGGACAACAAATTCCGAGATTCTATTTTTCTGAGACGTAAAAGAATAGGCAGATTTCCAAGGTGGATGTGCAGTGAGTAGCACCTCTCCTGCGACTGAATGGAAATTTGTCAGATGCATTCTTTGTTATCCTTGTAGACTTTCAGCATGCATGCCTTCTATTGCATATTGTGTATCAGCTTTTTCCTCCACTCTGTTTGAAATCCAAAATGACAGCACTGAATGAACAACTGTCTAGCAAGGCTGCCATGCAAGTAGCTTTTGTCAGTTTTACTTCTGTACATTGTTGGAAATAGAATGTTTTATTTCTATTTAAATGACAATATATGACTGAAGTATTGCATTTTCTTTCTTTTTTTAAAAACAGGAAGCAAATGTGTTGCTTTTGAAAAACGAAGGTGTTTTTCCTCTCCTGATACATCGACACAAAGGTTGCCATAGTTCCTCCAAATGGTTTGTTTGCTGCAGCCCAGAAGCAGAGGGCAGCAGTACAGTGCACAGTTGGTGTCTCTCCTTCATTGCTTTACTGGAAAGGCGACAAAAAACAGAACACACACACACATATAAATTATAAACACACAGTAATATGTGCAATTCTGATTTAACTACCATCAAATTAATGCACATAAAACATTGAGCCCTGAGCATAAATATAAGGCTATAGAAGCTTGAATGTGATGTGATTTTCTCAGCACAAGGCAGTCGTTGTGCTCACAATAAAAAATGTATCCTACTCAACACCCAAAGCAACACAATATTAATTTGATCTACAAATATCCTGCGTGCATTGCTCAAAGATGATGCCAATAGCATATAATATAAAATATAAAGCAAGACAGAGGCATTATTTGCAGCGATATTGCACAGCTGAGACATCAGCAGTCTGCCCCATGTAGGGATTATAAAAGGAGCCATATGCTGTTGTTATATTGTGGACTTGTTGCATGGTGAAATGAAGTTATTCTTGCACTGCTGGACTCATTTTATCTCTGTTGCCCACCTGTCCGCTAGCAAAACTTAAACAGTCTCCTTGGTTACAAACTAGATACTTGAGCCCCTGAACTCATCTCAGCTCATCTCTTACTGCAACTGATTTCATAGAATTATTCACCACTTAAGTCAATGTAATCAGAAAATCAATATTCTACCCCCCTCCCTCAGCTCCTACCCCAGATGGTATAAGTGCAGTGTAACATTTGCCTCCTTATAAGCTTACACACTTTAAGTCAATTCAGCATGAAACACTTAAACATGTGTAGTTGTTCACATTCTTTCCAAGCTCATCAAGCATCTTCTTACTATTTCTGAATTAATGATTATTACAAATAATAATCTTTCTCACTATCTTTGTTCTTGAACCGTAAACTCGTCTTTCCATCTTGGGTGGGTTAATCTTTTACAAGCCTGAACTTGATCCTGAGTCAATCCGCAACTAGATCAATCACAAAATGGCCTTTTGAAAAAGTAACAGAAACGTCAAGTTGGATCGGCTCTCATTTGGACAACTTCGATCTGGTTTAAGGAGATTTTTAGTAGATAAAAATATCTATTTTAGTGCATAGTGCATGTCTGTGGAGGGTTACAGGAGGGTGACATCAGAGGCGTCGTCCCAAGGTGAAACAAACAACCATTAGCACATTCACACCTCGCTCCTACTTACTGTTGCCCCCAGGTGGATTGGTGCTATTACAGATCTGTATGCGGTTAAAGATGCCTGAAAAGCCTTGCGAAAACTTCATATTGTTTGTAGTAAAATTTTGATTTTTAAAATATTTAACATGCATCTACTTAAGATTTTGGGCTCTTTTAGCAACAATGCTGACAAGGGTGTGGGTTGAAGCTCAATAGGAAGTTACTGAAATGGAGTTGAGGTGTTTGGGTTAGAGTTGGGCTTAGTGTGTCTGAATTGGAACACGGGTAGAACATTTTATTTTGTAAAACTTCTGTATTTTGTAAACCTACTCTTTATAAATACTGACAGACTATCTCGGGAATGACACCATCCTATTGTGCTTAGGTGGTCTATTCCCAAACTCTGGAAACTGTTTAATACAGCAGCGTTTCCTGGTAAGTATATGATTATCGTGCAGTGTATCTGCTTCTTTCATTTTCAATTCTGCAGTCATATTTGAGGGATTGCAGTCAGTTAGTGTCTCTCTCCTCTAAAAATTGGCTTTTTATCTCATTCTGATGATGTCACCGTGTTACCGTGCAGGATGCAGTGTGCCTGGTTTAATCTGTTGTCGGGCAATGTGGGAACACCCAGAGTTTGACATTTCACAGTTGTTTTTACACTTATCTGCAGAAGAGGGAAAACTTCCCTAGGTATGTTTCCATTTCGTGTTACGCACAAAAACGTATCTGTATGTCCCTGAGTTTCTTCAAATCTTTTGTTTGTTTGTTTGTCTGTGTGTGTGTGTTGGCTGGGTCAAATAGATAAATATCCTACGGGAGGCCATCATAATTTGAGGATTAGAGCGAGAATGTGCTGCATAAACCAACTAAAATGATTCATCATGTTAGTCGCTGTCATCTCTTTGCTTTCCAGGTATCTTTGTGTTATCTGAATTTAACACGGCAAACAAAATGAAGGCTCGTGGCAATGCCAGAAATAATCCGTCCGACTGCTCGTATTATCGACTCTTTCAAGCATCTTCTGGCACAACACTCTGAGATCACGGAAAAAGTAACTCCCTCATTTATTAAAGGAATTCACTCGGCCAGTATTTAATGTCGTGCACAGCATTAGGGAAGAGATGTGACAGTAACAATACATGACAAGGTTTTCTGCCACCAAGGCCAGCCATAGAAACGTGCCTGTGCCTTTCAGATCATATTAGCTCTTACATGGGAGGATAGTTGAAGAACAATAGTTTGCTACCTGGGGCATGACATTGCCTAAATCTACAATTAGAGTTGCTAAATTAAGTTATGGATTAACTAAATTAAGAAGCATTCACATCACAGATTAAGGTGCGCATTGTCCGTTGCTGTTCTTATGCTGAATGTTCTCAGTCAAGCCTCACAGGAGAATTTATTCTGCATATAATCGCTGTTTTGTCAATTTAGGTTTATTGCCTGACTAAGTCACAAGTAATCAGGTTCACACATTGATCACTTTAATTAATGAAGGTCTACCAATACATGTCCCAAATACCCTCCGGCTAAATCATGGCCTGTACAGTTAATCACGATTGGAACACACAGGGGGGAAAAAAACTAGCAAATCAGAAAGGAAATCAATATAAAGTAAGGAAAATACATGCAGTTTAATGAGCTGAAATGAGTAGTAGCCATGCAGAAATCAGTTCAGGAGTATTCTCAAAATAAAAATCCTGCCACTGTGCCTTTATTCAGATCTGCATCAGAATCTCATGGATTGTTTTTTTTTTCCTGGCCTGCTCGCCATCATACCACCACCCTTCCCATTTTGCATAATCCTGCTAACAAACATACAAATCAGTCAACCGATAAATAAACAGACATGCATGATATCACCAAGGAAAGAGGCCTGGTGAAGGTAATTACACCCTTTCTGGAACTGTGAATAATATGCAATGTTTCCATTTTATTGGTTGTGGAGGATGCAAGGTTTATCAGGATGATGCCAACACCAGTTTGGATTTTTTTTGCATCTGCTCTAGTAGATAGAGTTGCAGGAATCCAATGATGAGGCTGACTAAGAAAGGGGAGATCTCAAGGTCAAGAGTAAGCTTCATGCTGTTATCTTTATTTGTATGTATTTTTTTGAGTTGTTTTGTAAAAATGACTGTGGTGCCCTTCAAAACAACGCATTTTGCATGGATTGCGAAGATTGATTTTATGTAAATGCAGATAACAGAGTTTCTCAAACTTGTATCTAGTATCATGATTATTCTTACATTTAGGGTCAGCTGAAGTTTCCTTTTTGAGAGCTTGCAATCACAGATGATTTTGAATCATCCAGTAAACTTGCCTTCAGTATTCTGCCTGTTTTTTAGTATTACAGATAGGCATGTTCAAACGTGTGTCTGCGGCCTTTTCCCTTCTCCCTCCAGATCACCAAACTTTACCCAGCGTGTCCATCTGTCACGACTCCTGATTACATCTCGGTCTATTCCTTTTTCTATGGTCTTCATTGTTTCCATATATTAACGTATCCTGTTTCTTCCAGATCCCTCTCCACACAATCAGACTCATTCCTGTCACCTGTGCTGCAGCGGCCACCTGTTGTTCATCCCTCAATCAAGCCTCCCATTATTTAGTATCTGTTCAGTTACCTGCATGTTCCCTTCTCGATTGTTAGTGTGCAAACCTACTTTCCAGCATTCCTATCTGTATTTACCTATCCTGCATTGACCCGGTTAGAGTCCAGGATTCTGCCAATTTGCCTAAAACCCTTGTCGGACTTGTTTGCTTGCTCAGATTGATTACCTGGCTTGACAAAATGTGGGAATAAACTATGGATTTGGATTTACCTCCAGTGTTGTGCTTTTGGTTTCTCTTAACCAACCCCGTGAGACCACCCTCCTGCAATCACCTTTGTTTTCAGTAGTTGCTTTTTAAGCAGATTCAACCAATCAAAATTTCAATATCCAGCAGCTGAATTGTTCTGCTGAGCCCATTCCGTGAGATATGAATCACAATGTATATGAGACACGGGCTTGGCTACATTAGCATGATGAGTCATATTTCATCCCCGTGTCTGTTGGAACCCAATCAAAGCTGTGGTCCCATCCGTTTCGTTGATATTGATGGTGTGATCAAAAATGACTGGCCAGTGCGTTGTGCCAATGCGGCTGAGTAATGTCTGGGTACTGCTAATGCAGCGTGCTTCATGTCAGTAGAGATGGGAGTGCTGCTGCCATTTGTCTTGCAGACACCGATATCGTGTAGTGTGCATGTTTTCTCCGAGGTTCACAAGTATTGAATTTGTACTTTCTTTCCCCTCCAAGCCTGAGTCATGTTGTTGCTCCATCTCAGTTCCTGTCAGCACAAGTCATAACTTTGACTCTGATTGTCTTCAGCTGTTGCAGCATGTCGGGCCTTACTGTCTGTACTGCACCGAGATAGTACCTTAAAAAAGATATTTGATCGGTGATTTAAACGTGATAGTTATTTGTATTATATTGTGAGCATATCATTTGTGTGGTGTCAGGGAATATAATGAACGCTGACTTCAGCAGCATCCTCATGTGTCCTCTAATTATATAACCACTGTAAAAATCAATTAATAGTGACAACCAGTTGATAGATTCCCTGCTCTTGCTACTAATAGATAAATAGGTCTGTGCTTTACACATGCTTTTTGCACTCTACCTCCTCCAGAATTCGGCAAGACCCCTTGGTGCAGCCAGAAGTATACCTTAGCACTTTCTGCCCATGTGAAAGATTGCAAAGTCCTTTGCCCTGATGCTGTAAATTCCCGGTCACTGGTATCCACAATCGCATTCTTCTGGTCATTACCCAGAAGCCTCGTGACCGATGCCAAGGGACACACAGAAAACTCACAAGAAAACCGAGTTTGAAATGATGAGCGTTCATGATTCACTGTCTCTCGACTATTTGCGACACACCTGAACTCTTCTGCGCGGATCGCAGGACCCCATTACTGGAGCAGTCCAGTGTTTATCGAGCGTTTATCGCGTGAAAACTGCATCTACGCAGACAGTTACACATCCAGCAATCTAAAAGGAGACAGGATGTGGACTATCGTTTCTTAGATTGTTTGAAGTTTGACTTGTGCTGCTATATGAGAATGAATATAATCAGAATAGCACTGTTCTGATTACTGTAATTCCCCTCAATCATTTCAATCATCATTAGATCGGTTAGACGATTTGTTTTGCCAAACGGTGGGAAGTGAATGATAATCACCTTCAGTGAAATTCATCAAAACTACACTTTAGGTGCAATCATTTTATCGCTATCAACACAAAACAATAGAATCCCACTAAAACACAATGAATGATATAACACTCCTTTAGCAGCTGTGGCTCGAGCACCGTGTCAAAGGTCATCACGGACCACGGCTCTCCAGGCTTGTCCTTCACTACATCCGACACTGGATTTTTGGATCATGGCGAGCTAGAGACATAGCTGGAGATAAACATCCGTTTACACTTACATTAGTCACAATCAACCCAAAGCAAATGGCAGTGGCATATTTTTTTAACACCAAGCCTCATTTTGGGCACCAAGTTTGAATGATGTAGGTCAAATTAATCAAAGCGTCAATATTTAATCATAATAAATCAATTGAATATTACTATTCATAGAGTCAATTTGATTTTAAGATAATTTGATGTAAGATTACGGCAACATTGACTATCAAAAATGTCAACACTGATTTCCTTTTATTTGTATTTTTTCTTTTATAATTTTTTACACAATAGTAAAAGGAGACATTTTAGAAATGTCTAACGAGATTAAGAGGTGAGTGCGACATCACTGCCGTACCCATGGCTACCTATTTGAAACACAAATAGAGGCCATTACTATGGAAAGGCAATGTTTACACGCGTGGGTGAAGTCTATTATCTGCCATTTTGAAAATGTTAAGAGCGCACAGCTTCGTGCGGTTTCGCCCTCATACTGCTTGCAGCACTTTCTCCTTGTTTTTCTTTTTTTTTTCCTGTGCTCATCCAGAGGAATAAACAAATGGTGTAAATGCCCTTACGCCTGATTAAACACAAGCCCCTTTCTCTTGTGTACACACATCTGTTTCACTGGAGAGATATCTTGCTGGACTCCTCCAAAGTACTTCTTCCACTTCCAGGAGCTGAATGGGGCCTTTTTCACCTTGAAAGCATTTAAATGGGGTTGGAGGGATTGGGCCCTTCTCTCCGCTTTAGCAAGGTGTGTCTGGAGTGCAATGGCGCATTGTGGAGCAGGAATGTATGGAGGCAATGTGCAGACTGTCTTCCCATCACTTTATGCTTTTGCAATGACAACACCACTTGTCCCCATGGAAAAACACATCTTGAGATGAGACAACTTGTGATGTCTTGCTGTGATTTCAAGAGTCCCCTTTTCAAATGATTCCATAGGTGAACAGAGAGATGATGCAAAGTTGCCACATTCTTTGTCAAACTGAAGGTGTGCCACAGTACTTCCCGCTGATTTATTTACAAGTCAAACTCGCAATTTACAATTACAAATAATAATCTTATGGATTGTAATTCACAAATTTGTTTGAAGATCAAATGCAAGAATCATGTAAAAAGTGTGAGGATTAAAGGCAAAGGTGTCTAATTAGCTGCTGCAGCAGAGGAGGAGTTGCTGGTGTATGGCTTTGAGCCCCGAGCGGCCACAGCTCCAGAGAGGTGACATTGAACTCAGCTGACACTCTGGAGAAAATAGATGTTCCAAATGAAAAAAAATCACCAGGGAGGGGAATAGTTAAGTTGCAATAAAGAATTAGCAATTATGGTAACAGTTAAAATATCATCTACCCTTATTAAATCACAGTTCAATGAACAGCTGAGAGTGTTAAGTGATCAAGGTGAAAATGGTGTTTTTCTGGATCTGGCAACGAAACGTGTTGAAGCCTGCGTTCCTTTAGGAGCTTCGACCTTCAACGAAGCGTGTGAGCGCTTTCTACTGTTTTTGACTATAACGTATGTGGCAGTGACTGCTGAGCGCTCTCTCAGCTCAAAAATGTGCAACCATGAGGTCACATAGGGAAACTGTGATCAAGAAGACTGGTTGTATTGCTTTTTGGCGAGGGACAACCTGGTTTGTAGAAGATCTTCTTCCAAAATGATAAGACAAGACACCATGAACCCATAACTGGCGCTCTCAAATGGAGGATAGCAACTTTCCAACATTCTATGTACACAATATACCAGGATGTGAAAAACTGCACCTTTCCTTGGCTGAAATAAGGGTGTTTGTAGCAGTAACTGTTATGTTTCTGGTTAATTCTAGTAAGTTGTGTATTAATGATAAATTGAATGGACAAGCTGTATGCTTTTATTCACTGGCTTGGATGCAAGACAATTGTATATGATGCATATATGATAATGCATGTGGCCTAAATGTTGTTGTATAATATCATCATATCTTTTTTTAACCCTTCCTCCACTTCATATCACAGTAATATTTACCAACCTACTTTTATCTTTATCCAAGATCAGTCTTCTAGATCTAATTTTGCATACTTGAGAATTATTTATTTTATGTTTACAGCACATGAGTGAATTATTCCAGAAATATTTTCATCGCTGCTAATGGCCATGCCCAGCATCTTTGAACCCTGCAGCTTTTGCTAATCAATAAGAACCTTGTAGGCTAAGCAATTATGCATGTGCATGATCAAAAGGCAGTGCATGTGGTGCCAGTGCTAATGGCCTCTTCCCATCTGTCTTTAGGCAGGTCACAACACAAAGGTCTCCTTCCTCGGAAACTTTCATTCTAACCATATAATTATAAAACAATACCAAACTCCTTATGTTTCTTAGACATGCCATCGGTGCCCGAAGGTTAGAATGTTGGAGCAGGGGGATGTTGTCACCTAACAACCAATTTTCATGATGAGGTTCCAGGTCTGCTGCCCAGTATACTGGAGGTAATGTACTGCTCAAGGAGGACATTTCCATTGCTCCTTGAATAGTCAGGTGGATCACCCACACTTCAACACAAGTCTCACTCTGAGCACATCGCCACCTCATGATACTTAAAAAAAATACAAATACCTATACTAATGACTCGGTAGTTGCTCCATTCTCATTTCTATGACATTGTTTAAATATATATATATATATATTCTTTTATATAACATATTTTATATGAGAATTTGTGATCAGCTTGTCCGTGCAATTTAAAAAAACAAACGGTTTAAAGTAATTTACAACAAATAGCATGTTAGTAAAATGTGATCTTTAACAAACCAAGTGTTTTTGTGCCCAAACCTGAACACATGTTGTATTTCATGAGTGACATCTGCACAAATGTCCTAAACCATACGGTGCAAACATTGACTCTGTTTTATTGTGGCTTAAAATATCTATATTGTACATAACCATTGCTGTATATTTCAAGGAACGTTGCAGGCAGCGACTCGACTGAATATGTTACACCAGACAGGCACTTGACACTTGTGTACAGGTTTGGGCTTCGTGGCCAGGACACATGTCTAGTCTGTCTACCCGCACTAAAGCCAGGCGTGCCTTGTGTTGAACACACTGTCACACACACCATCTGTTAGCAACTGCAGTCCTGGCTTGGACAAACATGGTTATGAGTAGGTAATGGTGCAGACAAAACTAGTGACCTTGACACCGTCTCCTATGTGTGATCAGCAGAGAGAGGTAGATTAATGGGTGCAAGTGGCCCCTTTGAGTTTGGTTTGGGAGAGAAGGGCAGCAGAGACTTGTGTTGCCTGGAAACATGCCTGTGCCGGTGTGTGATGAAAAAGCAGAGGCTTTTTCTCTGCCTTATCTCGTTGAACTTAAAAGATAAACATCGAGTCACTTCACTCAATAAAACTGGAATGTTTTTTTGACCTCCTGATGGATGTCAAATGCCATTATGCAATTACTTGGACCACATGTCCTTTTATGCTCGATTTATCTATTTTAATGCCATTTTCATTCTCCCAGCCGGTATACAGCACATTTATCCAGATGCATCATACCTACTGTCCCTTAGGAGGGTCCACTTTGTTTTTAATGCCGTAAGTGAAGGTCTAACTCAGTAGGATGCCATTGCATGAATCAATTTAATCATGATTTAAAATAATACCTGTTCAACTTGATGCATTATACCATTTATTTTATACAATTCAGCAAAAAGGATGCTTTACAATGTTTATTTTTCAAGGTTTGGATATTATGTATGTAATTTTCAGGGTTTCCGAATGGACCTTTTATCTTTTTATTTCTAGTAGCTCTAGTCACCGTGTGAGTATGTCAACATCATGAATTGATTTCTTATCTGTGAGGATTTCACTGGATGACTCATATTCATTACAACTGATTTGCATCTGAGGTGATTTTTTTAATATTTCTCTAGATATTGGTTTTGGCTGCAGCTCTATTGCAGTTTTTAACTGTCTATCACCAACAAGACTGGTATCTAACATTTATTTACCAGCGCAAAGTTATTTCGATCTAAAATAGCAGAAATGCAGTTTATGTCAGTTGTACAAATGGTGGTAAGATACTCTTGAAATTTCCATCCCCAGTCATTAAAGTTCACCTTGACAGATTTTGCGTGAGGCAATTAATTTCTTAAAAGGCACATTTATTATGTCCTTGCACTTTTGCAAGAGAGGGTGTGCAAAATGACTTGAGGTCATCCTCAGCATAAAATCTGAAAAAAAATAATCAGTAAAAGATTGCCGGTACTTGAACTGGGAGCATAGGGAGCATTCAACTTTTTTGTTTTTTCTGTTTTTTTTTTTTTTTTGGGGGGGGCGGCTTTAAGGTATCATTACGAAGCAAATGTTGATTGCACGATGTAATGGCTTTAGAATAATGGCACCATCTGCGTTTAGATTGGTTCCATATAATCCTCGCTTTCAATGAGCAATTTCGTCAGCCACACACTCGCAGAATTTCCTGGGGGGTAATGAAAGCTGACTGGAGATCCAGTCAGACTGTTAGGCTGACGGTATTTCTATCTGCCTTCAGTATATACTAAATAAAATAATAAAGTCACTCTTTTGTTCTCCGTTCTGGATAATTGCTACTTTAAGGAAAACAGAAAACGATCTATTGTCTTTGTGACAGCAGCACAATAATAGCCCCTGGAAATGCTAACGGGGGGGGGGGGGGGGGGGGGGGTTGTCTGTTTCCACTTGAGATCCTGTAGTGCCTCATGGCTTTTAGGAAGAGAAATAAAACACTTTTTTCCCCTTTTTATCCTAAAATGCCACTTAGGTATATATATATATATATACAGTATATTTCAACACTGCAGTTTTGTTAAAGGCTTGTTAACTGAAATCTATTGTGAGGCAATAGGTCTTCACAACAGTATGAACCCAGCTATGCTGCCAAAAGGCCAATCAGGCAAGAAATTTCTATTGAAAACATCATCCTGTGATGGATGAGATCCTTTCAATTTAAATGACTGTGTTCACTTTACACAACTGTCACAAGGGCTCAATTTAGCCATTGTCTACAATTATTATTCGATCTACTGCTCTGAACACTGTCGAAAATGGTTTAATTTTCACCCTGTGGATCAATATCACCTGATGCCAGCCCGCCTCATTCTCATCTCACAGCAAGGCACCGCATTTATATTGATATTGACAGTATTGACCAGTATTGAGGACAAGGCAGGATAAGCATTGCAGGAAGTGGGCATGAATGAAGTGCCTTTTTGTGTTTGTTTGAGGGCTGCACCATTGCAATAATGTTTCTAACCATGACTATAAACTGGTACCCAATTAAAGCAAAATGTTCTATATGTATTTCCCAACACTCAAATTGATTTTTAGGCAGGATTGTGTAGAATTGTATCAGAAAGACTTAAATAAAAAATATACAATACACCAGAAGATGTCGTCATCAATGTCTCCGTCACATGTTCGTTGTTGTGTGAAACTATATGCACCAAAATCACATTTCAAATCAAGAGCTATAACTCCAACAAAAAAATATTTTTCAGCAGTGATTTTTGAACTTTGAACAGTGGTAGAGTAAACACATTTACAAAATGTCATTTTCACGTACAGTGCAAAATGCAAACTGACAGCAATGACTCCAACAATAGCAGATTTGTGTTATCTTTGAACTCAATTGACCAGTTAAAGCTCCCCATTACCTGTATTTTGCCTGTCTTATGGTTTTGGAGATAACACGTGCAGTCTGAAGTGTGACCCGGTGCACACGCACACGCCCCACACACACTCATAGACAGACGAGAGCCACTCCAGCATATCTGACCCACTTTGTGGTGGAGGACAATAATATGTAATGGAGGAGATCTGCTGATGAGGAGACGTTTGTTGGTCAAACAACATTGCTCCAGTAACAGTTCTGTGTCTCAAGTTACAGAGTTAGCATGATGGGGATTCTTTTCTTTGAATTTGATTTATTTTAATTTGCTGAAAATGCCGAAGCAAACTTGTCAGCCTGTCCTTCATGCGTACACAAGGACGGCGCGTTCACGCGTGCTGCCAGAACGTTAGGAAGAGGCAAGGACAAACAAAGAGAGAAGGCAACAATTAATGAGTTATTTATGTTTGACGGGCTCATCACTACGAATGGGCAATTATAAAATAATGTAAAAAATAAATAAATACGAACTAAATGTTAAATGTTAGGATCCGTAAATTAGATTTCAATTAGAACGGAAACTATCCAGAATGCAAATGATCCGATTCCCTCTCATGTCTGTTCGGCTGCGTTATTATGTTTAGTTTCTCTCCGGCCAGCGGAGCGGAGAGGAGGGGCTGCGCTGCGCTGCGCCGAGCTGCACCGTGCAGCTCAAACACCTCTGACTCAACCCCCCCCCCCCACCACCACCTTTCATCCGCTTGTCCCGCGTAAGGATCAACGCGTTTCCAAAACAGCGGCGGGACGCTGGAAAGTGTCGCAAAAAAAAAAAGAGGATAAAATAAATAAATAATAATGCGGACCGGGGAAACCATCGGAGAAACTGGAACGTCTTCGGGCGTCGGTGATGTGTGCTGTTGGTGACTGCAGAAATTTCCCAGCGTGCCTGCAAGCCGACACACACCACAGCTTTACTGGTGCGCTTCTTGGAGAAGAAGAGGGATGGACACGCGGATGGGAATGCTTTTTTTGTTTTTTGTTTTTTATTTTTTATTTTGCCAGTGATTGAAATAAATATTTTGGCGGTTTTATTTCTCTAACTTGAAACAGTAAAAGCCGTGCGAGTAAATTGTGCTTCTTTTTTTTTTTTTTTTTTCGCTTGAGGAGGAATTCATGCACCCATAGCTTACGGGGCCAATATGCCAGAATGGGTCCTCTACAGTATCTCTTTCTCTGTGGACTGCTTTATGCCCAAATCGACGGTAAGATGATTCATGGACGTTATTTCTACATGTTTGCTCTTTAAGCTTTATGAAAACGCACCGGGCTGTTTCTTTGACTTGTCAGTTTAAGAGCATCGGTATAGTGGCTGTAGCCCACGTTGTGTGCGTTTGATTTGTTCCTCTTTAAAACCATCAACGGACCAAGTTAATGCGTTATAACATAGCAGATTAATTTATTCTTGATGCAAGCTATTGCGCCAGGCAAACTATTTAATGGCTTGGATGGTCGATTGTTGCTCATTTATTTATGAGGGATGACTAATTGAACACGTCTACTCTTGAATACTATTCCTACAGGCTTTTTTAGTATTTCCGCAGAACTTTATTTTTAATTTACTTTTATTATTCTGAAAGGAGAGACGACATAATTAAATTCTTTTAAATCATTTCACCTCCCTGTATTTCACAGGAATAAGTGTTGTAAGTCTGTTATGGGGTTCAGTTTGCTGTGCTGGACTTTTCACGGGTCACTTTCCGTGTGGCCATGTGTAAAAAGGTTGTTCAGGCGAATGATGGAGTTAACTCCTTATCCTATAGCTGAAATATGTGGCATGGATGCTTACTCATACAGCCTGGAAACTTACCCCTGGCTGTGTATACAGGTTATTCATTCTGTGCGTGAACCTCCTATGCAAATTTTCAAAAGAATATAATTCATTACGAGAAGTGTTGCCCTTTTCCTTTAGTATGAAGTATTAGTTTGTGCCCTGCCGCCAACAGAAAACGAATCTGTGATGGAGGTGCATGGGTATTGGTACAAAGGGTGAGTGTGCATGTGGGTTTGGGTTGTTCCAGGCCATTCGGATCAGTTTTGTGTTTCGACTTCATTTGTGAGCGCACTTCTGTGCACTCCAAAGCAAAGTGGTATCATGCAATGACTCTGAAATAAATCATACAATATATTTTTGAAGCTTATATTATGCTGTTTTTCTCCAGCTGTTGTAGATATATTTACTAATTTCATCCAGATCCAAACATTTTGAGTCATCTTGCCAACGGACGGACGGACATTTGCCTTAGTAAATGCAGTAAAATAGTCCCTGTGATTGTTTGACTATAATCTAATGTTTTTTAATTACCGAGGTGAGGCTCTGTAATCACTGGTGTTTGTCTGTCTGTGTTTCTGTCTGTTAGCAAGATAACTCAAAAAGCATGGAGGTTTCGCTGGACAGGAAGGGTATAACATCTGAAATGTTGCTGCAAACTAAAACTGTTGGTCAAATATATTCGAGTAAAAAGTGTATTTACCTCTGAGATTAGACGAAAGAAAGAAGAAATAGAAAAACGCAACGAAAGTACAAATACATTGAATTTGTGCTCCTGTATGTTACATGGGTAACTATACGTAGCGACATTGCACCACGAGTTTAGGATCAATTACTTGAAAAAGAGGCACAAGTGAAGACAACAGATGCGGTCTGGCTAACCCGTTGAGCTCAGCTGCTCGACGAATGTCACCTCGCAGTGATTTCACTTTGAGTGGTTCCTGCTTACAACTAGGCCTAGCGTGTTTCTGACATCGAGTCTCCACTTCAGCACCATGGATAGAGCCCCATAAACCGACCAATCAGCAGAGAGGGAGAGAGAGAGAGAGAGAGAGAGAGAGAAGGACCTGATAGCACATGAAGCTTGATGGTCCAGATTTGACATTCTTGGATGAAATACAATTCTTTATGCTTTTTGACAAGAACCACATCCGTAAATTATTTCATTATATTCTGAACCAGAGTGAGAGGCAGTATACAACTTTTCATCTGTTTAAATGCAAATATTACACTCTCACTAATAAAATCAAAATATATTAATATTCTTCCTAGTCCATCCTTGCTTGTCTATATTCAGGGTCATGGGGTGCTGGAGCATGAGTGGAGAAAAAAGGCAAACACTGGAACTGGCCAGGCCCAAAGGAGTTACTGAATGACAGCACCAATCACTAAACTACCCAGAACTTCAGTGATCCAATTTAAATGATGTTGCTTTGTCTCAAGCCCTGCATTAGTCAGAGTGGAGACTGGACTCAACCATATAGAAGACTTTCACAGGCCGTCCGTTTATCAGTGTTGGATCCACATAAGCAAGAGCCACCTATGTTTTTAAAGCGTTTCAAAACATTATCAAATCAAAATCAAATAAAGTCGCTGCGCCACACCCACTGAGACGACATGTTTGGTGATGTTAGTATTTGATAGAACGTGTAAAGCTAATAAGATGTAATAACACCACGTCTCCGGACTGTGAAAGTAAATATGTGAGCCTCAGTGTAGTAATGCAGCATTTAGTGCATCCAGTAAAATGTGAAACTCATCAACTTTCCTTCAAGGACTGTAATTAATGTATATACTGTATATATTGTTTGTCTCACTAATCATACTTTATTACATTTACAAATGTGTGTAGTTCAGCAATATGATATCAGAGACACATGAGAACTATGAGAACTGCAGTTTTTTTTCTTTCCTCAGATGTGATTTTATTTTAGTCTTATCAATAATGAAATGCTAATCAACAGCTTCATTTGATTTCCCGCATCTACGACGTTCGTGTTCCTGTTTTTCCACTGCACTTAGATGATTTTTTTCTCTTTAATGGATTTATTATTAAATAGTTCACTTTTTTTTCCCATGATACTGCTGTTGGCTGCTGCAGCCAACTTTAAGTGCATTATTTATGCATGTAAAGATTGTGGCTATTTGTTTAATGGGTCACATTGAATTGCTTGTTTCCCCTCCAGGGTCTCGTCTTCGCCAGGAAGACTCCCCTCCCCGCATTGTGGAGCACCCCTCTAACCTCATTGTGTCCAAAGGGGAACCGGCCACTCTCAACTGCAAGGCAGAAGGCCGCCCAGCCCCAACGGTGGAATGGTACAAAGATGGGGAGCGCGTTGAGACGGACCGTGACAACCCCCGCTCCCACCGCATGCTGCTGCCCAGCGGTTCCCTCTTCTTCCTGCGTATTGTCCACGGGCGACGCAGCAAACCTGACGATGGCAGCTACGTGTGTGTGGCCCGAAACTACCTGGGAGAGGCCGTAAGCCGGAATGCATCTCTGGAAGTAGCATGTAAGTCATCATCATGTTTGGTGCGAATGTCCTGGGAAAAGAAATTGTGCTCTTGCATGACGCAAAAAAAAAAAAAATGTCACACAGAGATTGGAAACCATTTGTGCGGCGGAAATGTGCTCATCTGAAAAGGATACAGTTTATGTTTAATGAAGCGTAACATTTTAGGACTGTTGTGCCAAGGGATGCTCGTGTAAGATGTTATCCATCATAATATGAGCGACGTCACCTATCCACTGAACCTGCAAGTGTGTGCGTATGTGAAGCCATGTGGATTGCATGTGTGTGCATATATGTGTGAATATGTTTTCAGACTGCTAGTGAGACCTGTTTGAGTAATATACGGGCAGAGTTGTGAATCGCTCCAGGGAGGGAGAGGAGAGGGAGCAGGATTTTAACCCTGCTACCTGCCTTTCACTGTTTGGATTTGGAAGGAAGCAGCATGCTCCCAGCCAGTTATCTCCCTATGTGGGAGAGAGGCGCTCCGGGCTATTCACATTTCCATTATGTGCTAAACTGAGCTGATTCCTTGCCATAAACAAGATGCACATTCGCTCTGACGCACACATGGATACGCATGCACACACACACTGTCTGTCCTCTTTTCTCATAGGGACGCTGCACCAAGGCCAAGGAAAGGGAATTCCAGGCAAACGGCACATTCCAAATTGTTGTTCATTTTACTAAACACATTTGCCTATAGAAACGTCCTATGGAGTTGACTTTAAATTTTTATACAGCTCTCTCGTGCAGTATTGTGATATTTGCATTAACATTTTCACAAGTCTTCATTATAAAATAGATTCAAAAGCAAGGAATAAAAAATAAATAGAAAATAGCCCTCCTAATAGTGACTCGGTCATTACTATCAGAGATCTTTGTGTTTCTTTTGTGTGGCACATTTTCCACATCTTGATTGCTCAGATCAATAATGGTGAAGTGTACTAACATGTTCACGATATTCCGGGTATTTTAGAGGTCCTGAAATGTGTGTGTGGGTGTCTGTGTGTGTTCATGTTTCGTGTTTGTTCGAGGCTGCAGAACTGACATATATATATATATATATAATGAGACACCGCAACATTATTATTCTAGTTGATTACAATCAAGCACTTAAGCTAATATACCAATGTTCTGTCCCAATGTAATCATAATTCACACTTTACAATTTATGCTGTAGAACATAGTTGGACTAAGACAGTGAATAAATCTTCTGAGAAAAAATGAAAGGAGCCTCTTTCATGTCAGGACACAAATGCTGAGACAAATGACTGCTCCACTCCATCCCTTGACTGAATGGACGCTTTCTTTATCAACACAATGACCGTGTCAGAGTGATTTTGTGGGGGTTCTCCTTGAGTAAAATAAAAGCTTGTTGGCATTTTGCTGCTCAAACAGGCATTTTAAATTCATTTCCAGAATGTAGCAGCTACAATTATTTCCTACAAATTATTTTTTTTCTTTGCCTCCTATTGTTGGAGGAGAGGTATGCTACTTATGTTCCTGCAACACATATGGCGAGTAAGATAAATACAGAATTTTGCTGCAAATATCAAGCACACAATATACAGGCACTGAATCTGAATAATGCTTTTTCCGCCGAGCAGCTTCAATCATGCTTGGCACACTGGCTTTAATGTCTTGTGTGATATTGCTGCAGCTTTTTAGGGTTCAAAGATCATGAATTTGTATGCCTTTTTTGTGATGTGCCTCATAGATAAAACATGGCATTGTTGGGGAATCGTAAGGGATCAGTGTGTCAGGCGGGGTCTGCACATCAAGTCTGGAGGTCTGAAGGAGCATGCATAACAATGGCCCCTTAACACTGGCATTCCCAATGTTTATTGAATGTGAATATGAGCATGTAAATTATCAATTAATTAACATTTTATGTGACTGACTAAGTTCTACAATAAAGGTCTTTCCAAATGAAATTTGAAATGCTCTCTGCCTACTAACCACAAACAGAGTTGTTTTCCAGCAACTATCTGCTTTTCTCTTGCGTACACAGTGTCAATAGGTTACCTTTTCTGGCATTTCGCTTACATAAAATACAGTACAGCCAAGGCAGCCTCCAGTCTTCTTTGTTCAGTTCGGCATATCATGGCTACAGGCTGGATGCATAATCACATGATTCCTTCAAGGGGCTGCAGGATCCTGCCAGTATTGCTGCAGCCAAAAGTTGTCATGCTATGCTGCCGGTGGGAACAAGCGGTTAGATGAAAGTGCTGTGGGGAAGCACTGACAATGAGCCTCGCTCAAAATACTCTGTTTCCTTAGAGTCCACACACAAATTTTTCTAATGGGATATGGAATTGCATCTCAACCAATGGGTTAGAAAATGCGACTGACTAGAGGGCTGCTGCTGCTCCCTCGGCTGCATTTGTGCTGTACAAACTCAATTTATGGGGTTCATCATGCATTTTATGAGCTTGTGTCTGAATGAAATCTGGAGGGGTATAATTAAATGTGATACAAAAGACTTTATTTGTGTAAGAGGTTATCAAATGTTAACAAGTATCAGAATATTTCCTTTTTTTAAATGATCAAGAAATCAAGATTGTTTTATTTTTCTTCCCATAGAAAAATTAAATATGGCTACTGGCAAATAATCATTTACATCCCAATTAATAGCTGTGCAGAAAACCGTATTTGGGACCAGAGTAAGAAAGTCTTAACACAACATTTCATTTCTGTTGTATATCATCCTTGTTTTTCTCAGACTGGTAATAAAAAAGGAAGATGATGGAGAGAAGCAAATTTAATCCAAGGCCAGTGAAGGAACATTTTTACATTTCAACAATTCTATTTCCTGCACGGACTTGTTGAGTGCATATTTGACACGAACGATAACATCAGCCATTTCACAGTGAAATGAGGCCATGTCTGTTTATTATTAGAGGATCTTGTATTTTTGCTTGATCAACAAGAGTCTTTGTGTTTCTCTTACTGTTTCAGTGTGTCAGTTTTTCCTCGCAACCAAATATATGATTTTAATATTCAACAGTCACCTGCTGTCATTGTGTGGCCAGCCACAGAGATGGCTTTTCACATCTGCAGACGTTCTATTCAGACGCTGCAGCACTTCAGAGCAGTGGGAGCAATAGCTGTGTGACCTCAGGTCGCCAGTGGACCGGCAGTAATCATCAGAGTGAGTGGCTGTTGATGGAATTAGAACGTCTTCCTCAAAGTATTAGAAGGGGGTGGTAAGACATAAAATGGTGATGTTTTGAAAAGAGGTGACACGCATTGGTGTCCTTCACTACAAAAAAACCTGAAGATTAAGTTGACTTTTTCCCTAGTTCACTTACAAAAAAAAAGAGAATAAGGAGAGTAGTTTTTCCATACATTCATGGATTAAATTCTGCCGTCTACAGGAGGCAAATATGAAACTTGTGTAAAGGTCTTTGGAGCAGTCTTAACTGGTTGATGTTAAGACTTTTATTGTATTGAGAAGTGTGTATTTGAGAATTAGGATTTATCAGCATGCAGGTCAGTTTTCACAGATTTTGTTGCCAATCAAACTGTATTTAAGGGGATTCCTGGGTGGAGTGTAATCCATCATACCTTGGGAAAGTCTGCGTCCATGCGCATGGCTTTGTGTCGTGCTTGGGAGCGATGTTTACAGTTAAATGTTCACAATGCTAACTAATATATAGCTATGCTATGCTGTTATTATACGTTTATTGTGCTCAGCACCTTAGTTGGCATGCTGCAAGTTGCTGCTCAACACTGAATTTACTGTGAGGAAGATGGATGAAGATGATGCTCATTAACAAAAGTAGATAATAAATGTTAATATTCCGTTCATGATGAAACAAAATGGATGCCTGTTTCTAAATCATTTGCCAATCCAGACAGTAGATGGTGAGATATCTCACGTGATCTGTTAAAACACTTGCTGGTAACTGGTGGAAAAATAGTTTGGAGTTTCGTGTGTGTGTGTTATTAATAGTATTTATTCAAGCCATAAAGGCAGCAGCAATAGGTGCTAACTTTGACCTCGGGTTTTGTCAAGTCTCTTTTTTATTTTAGTCTCGGCTTTTTGTCTGCTTTTCAGTGCAGTCTTCAGTAGATGACCTTGATTTGACCCATTATTTAGGCTAATTTGCATAATTTGAGAGTCAAAACTGTAATTTTGTTGCAGAACTAGAAATGAGACTGTGGCCAGGCATGACTATTATTAAGCCTCCTATTAGCATTAGAAGTGTGAAGCTGAAAATGTAGTACACCACTTACAGTTAGTTCTGGTGTGGTTTCTATTGGGAGACCCTCTAGTGTTTTACAAAGTGGCAAGTTACCATTAATCATGTATTTCACTCTTATCCATTGACAACATCCAAAGCTAGTGCCTGCCAGCTTTGTGTTTCCAGGCAGATTGTCAATGTTTTCCGTGAGTAGATGGGTTTGCCACATTGCGCCATCTGTTGCCAGCCCAGCCGCCCTCCTGTGTGCTCATCCCGCTTGCCTTCCTCTGCATTTCCTCTCATTAAGCTGGTACAGAGCGACGACTTTTGTGAAGCCAGCTCGGCAGACCTGACCTTTCTTAGACATTGAGGGGTCATTAGCAGTCATCTTCACATTATGGTGCAACTAAATGTGTGCGATAAATTGTGTGCTCTTTTAAAATGTTCTGATAAAATACACACACACACACACACAAAACGATGTCACCTGGGATATGTGGAATTTTCAATTCAGATGTAGAGAAACATAGAACATGTCAGGATGGATATTATCCTTTCTCATGCTGTGAAGGACGGGTATTTACTTGCACCTAAAGAGCCATCGCCCAAGCTCCGTCAATATACCAGAACAACTGGAGGATTATTCCTTAGAAGCCTTAGGCGAACAAAGCCCTCTCCTATCCTTCCATCCCCTTATATGCCTGATCACAAACACGCTCAGGCATTTTTTCACTCATCTTGCTCTTGTTAGGCAACACATGATCTGCTATTAATTTTTTGTGCAGCAGTTTAGGCAATCCGAAACGCAGCAGTGACCTGAAACACAAATCTCAAACTTCACCCGAAGGTGTTATGTGCCTCGCTGATAAATACTTTTTGGCTTGATGTTTGCCGTTTATGTCGTGGCATGTTCTGTCCTTCGAATCAGATACTGCAGCTCCGGGTGGTCAGTAATAAGTACTCCCAGGCTCTGTTGTTGACATTGCTGTTTGGGAAATGCAACCCTGTGAGCTCAGGCGCCCCAGAGTGTTGAAAGTTTTTCCGACACTCTGTGGAGTCCAACTTATTCAGAGTCACACAAAGACCACTTTAGAATCAATTGGCAAATTAGAATAATTACCTGCATTTTAAATTATTTACTGGTGCGTATCACGCATCCGCAATAGCTTTACTCCGAGTCCTTCTACAAAGCACTGAGCTGATAGTAATTTAATTTTGATGGATGGTGAATGGTAAATGACGGATGTGAGGTATTCGGTTCATACTTTTTCACCCTTGCCTGAATCATTTGAATCTTTGTGACATTGATGAGGAAAATTGTAGTAAAATTTGAGATGTACAATTTGGATATTTGTATTTTGTTGTAATTGCTGTCTATGGTTATTAGTCTATTGATGAAAGGAGCATGTCTTCATTCGCTCAGCACTTTATTTTTGCCCTAAGTCGAAAATCATCAGTGACATACAGGTTTTTCAACATATAGGAGATTCAATTTGATCTGTGAGAGGTGTTCTCTTTGAAATGGTGCAAATATAGACGTGGCCCAGCCAGGCGAGTGGAACTAATTTATGCACATTCTTTGGCTGAAGACAGTGGGAAAGGGGGCTGGCATCTGGTGCTAACTGGACCATGCTTACTCCTTGGAGGTCTGTGCATATTGGGGTTCTGTAAGTTAGCTAAGGGCTAGCATCTGGTGTTAATTGGACCATGCAAACATCTTTAAGAGCCCTGGTGCACTTTCTTACAGTCGGGTGGAAGAAACATATGCCTGGTGTGAAGAAGAATGTTAAGTGGTTTTACGCTGTTGAAGCTTTCTTATTCATTGAAGAAGCAACTGTGTATTATATAATTGTTATGCAATTTAAGTTGCATCTGTGATGCTTGTAGTTGCTCAATGGGTTTGATAGGATTCAATTAATATGATGATATGCATAAAAACATTTTTTTTTTTTAAATTGGACACAAATGGGTGGATGCTTAAATCACACTCGACCATGGAAGGATTATGTGATAAATAAATCCAGATATTACTTTTAAATGCAGTAATTGTAGCTGTTGCTGTACATATGGAGATGTTTTATTTTCCTGGCACATATTTGAGCTGGGACTTTGCAAAGACCATGCATCACAATCCATTTTCGACATGATTGATCACAGCATGATTCATTGCAAGCTGCTGTCCACCTTTCAAGGTGGCATATTGTGACGCAGTATATTATTGGTTATTATTTAATGCAGTCATGTTTCAGCATTTGAATTTGAAGCATGGCTATATATCTCCTTTTATGTTACTTGGTGCTGGCTAAAGCTCCCCATAAGCTGTCCTTGAATGAGGCCTTCACATTGCTTCATATACAGCTGTAACTTATTGCTGCTGTCATTTTTGAAAGCTGTATGGGTGCAGTCTTGTTTTCTGAAAGCCACATCCAGACATATTTCATGAGAACTATATATAGGCAGCTATCAATACTGGGATTTTCAGATAAGGGTATAATGCAAAATGTAAAATAGCATGGCGACATGCTTCTACAACATGCATTGGGATTGTGTGAATGGACTGAAAGCTGCCTTTTGTCTCTTTAATAGTTCAAGATTGTAGCTGTGCTGTGATTGGTGTACAATCTACCCATAGAGACAAACCTCTAGATGTGAGAAAAGAATCTTCAAGGTGCAATTGTTGCTAAGAAAAAAAAGAAAGGAAAGCATGCGCTCACAAGTAGCAGTAAAATATTGTAGTATCATCACGCTCTTCTGGTATTTTCAACTAAGCTGGCAGCTAGTTATAGTGTTAAAAATCTAGCTTGTATTTTCATGGTGTAATGCCTTTAATTTGAGTAAGCTTATCCATTCCCCTCAGCGATCTCTCGTCTAGCTGGGGTGATGAGAGTGAAGAACATCATCAGCCAGGCAGAGGGGCTTTGCAGTTGGTTTATTATTCATGTGGCCTACCGAACATTCCACCAATCTAGGCCAAGGTACTGCTGTAACGCCTAAGTGTTAAATCCCAGACTTCCGTTTGCCCATCCATTCACAGCAGTTTGCCCAGAGATCGTCAACAACAACTCTTTCCAATGTATCCTCTGATTCTTCATGCACGAAGAGTGCCTGGGCAGCGGTGAGATGACATCGGACTCATCCAGTATACACCTCAGTGAGTAAAAAGGAAAGGGAATATCCAGAAGCTTGATTAATTCATGAAATCCGCCGAATGTAGGATCTTTCCT
The DNA here is from genome assembly GCF_040956055.1 of Brachionichthys hirsutus. Taxonomy (NCBI): domain Eukaryota; kingdom Metazoa; phylum Chordata; class Actinopteri; order Lophiiformes; family Brachionichthyidae; genus Brachionichthys; species Brachionichthys hirsutus. The sequence goes on from NW_027180406.1 coordinate 53,034, forward strand.
TTGTCCAAACCACAGGCCGGAACACTCAAGCACCTGTTTCTTTTTTATCTGGGTGAGGCTATTTCATAAATAAATGCTCCGTACCAGAGTGCACTGCTGTTCAATGGCCTGTTTTTGTTTTTATCCTATCGTATGCTCCATCTGCTCCCCCCCCTATAGTGTATGTGAATTCATTATCTCGCTGTTGTGCAGGATGTTTTTGCAACAAGGCGGCTAATAAGAGTCAATCCCCTCTGACAGGTGTCTTCTGAGTGAGGCCAGCAATAGTTACTCTTAATGTTGAGAGGTAAAGGAGGTTAACTGGATGTAAGAGTCAGAACCAAGTGCGCTCAGTATCCTGTGTGATGACGATGAACCTGGATTGCAGCTTAATGTTTGGGTCATAAAAATTGTAATTTGCATTCATAGTAGAGAGGTGGGAAAATCAGTATACATTATTGATGAGAGGAATATTATTTACAGTACTTCGTTCTCCAGCAGCACAAAAAAAAAAAGAACTGCTGACACGCACAATGATAGTGTAAAGCATGTTATCTATCAACTTACCGTAACCTAATGTTAATGGCTGATGTGTGTTTTTCTGAACCACAATTGAAGCAGGTGAGAGCCCAATGTTATGGAAACGCTCATATTGCCCTTTTGCCTCTCTACTATTATTTTATCTGCGTATATTACATGTTTTTTTTAACTTTTGTAACTTCTTTGAAACAATATATGTCATCATCTTGAACAGGAAACCCTGTAATGTGAGTGCCTGTATTCCAGGGCAGATGACGCATAATTAAAAAAATAAATAAAATAAAGCATCTTATGAAGCTATATGCTGTGACTTTAGACCAGGTTTTATTTATTTTTTTAATTATGAAATCACCATCTCAACAATGTGTGTGACTACACCTCATGCACTCTGGTGGTGCACACATATGTGTACTTAAATAATGTGAGCCCTGGGGGTGAAAGCTGACAACTGTGTTGGGCGACTCTTACAATGACACTTTGCACCATGTGTAAAATAAAGCCCAAAGTGTCATGTGAGATTATATACTATGTACATACAATATGTATTGTATAGTATATTTTTTTAAACTGTGTTTAAAATATACAGTTTCATTTTACGTAATCTCCAAATTAATTTAATTTCTTGGTTGCCAACAAGGATCTGGTGCCTTCTCAAGTAATTTTCTCTGCTTCTATGCTCCATTTACTCTCTGCAGTAAAGATTTTTAACTCATTCAGTGCAGCTGTAAAAACCTCTTATCTGAATCAGAAGTGATTGTTAGCACATGCTAGGGCGTTAAAGAGTCTTTAGTAGTTTTACTTCACATGTAATGCAATTTCATACTGAAGTCTGGCATGCAGTGTAATTGCATTTGTTGCAGAAGTGAATAATTCTTTTGCAACAGAAGCATGCTTTTAAGAAAGGCTGTGCTGCTTTTTTTTAGACTGGCCTGTTTGCCGTGTCCTGCAGGAAAAAAGATATGGATACTAGGCAGAGAACAAAATATGGTAGATCTGAGCATCTCAACATTTTAACATCTTTTTACAATTTCCTTCAGCAGTTGCTGGAGATGTAAAGATGGTTAAAAAACGTAAAGATGGTTAAAAAAAACCAAAAAACAAACACACCTACACTAAAACTATTCCAGTAAGCTCTAAACATGCAGGTAATATTTATGCAGGAGGTGAAAATGTGGATGGCAGTTTTATAAAACATTTGTGAGTTAAGGCTGATGCTTTCATGGTTAGTGGATTAGCTTGGTCTCATGCTCCGGTAGCTAATGTGCACTAGTCCACTGCTGCAGATGTTGTCTGCATGGGGACCGGGACTGAGTGACCAATAGAGCTCAGCATGCGGAGGGATGGACAGTGTGTTCCAGAACAGATGTTACCAGCTTCCATGCATTTGTCATTTGGGTTTTTAATCTAGTCAGCGAAGGGCATTAGAGTATAAAGCAGAGGCTCAGCCATGATGCATGCATGGGCACCCCAGCTGTCCGTACCTTTCAGAAGACACCCGGCATCATGCACACAGACACACGCTCACACACACATACACACAAATCCTAAATTCACCCATATTCAAGCTCCTTCCTGTAATATCCAATCCTGAGATGCAAACCAACCAAAACGGCACACATTTTGTAAGTAGCTCAGATTTAGGTCGCATGTTGTATTGTTGAACCTGTGCAGATTATGCATTATGCTTGAATCTATGGAGATTATGCAGTGCTGGGATATTATGCCTCCATTTTCTCTGATTGCCTCTGTATTATTTTCCTGCTTGTGCTCTGCTGAATATCCCACTCATCCCATTCTTTTCCTCTCTAATATTGTAAATCATTCTCTTTTCACTTTCCATTCAATTCCCCTCTGCTATTCAGCACCCTTTTCTTCTCTCCCACCACTATTCTCCTTCAGTCACTCTTTTTCACCCCCCGTCCCCTCCTCTTCACGCCCCCTCCTTAGGGCCTCTGGCTGTCTCCCCACAAGTGATGTTCTCCTGGCCAGATGATGCATGCATATCTCTTGTGTCTTCTTGATGCTAACTCACACCGACATTTGCACGGCATTGTGGGATTATGCTCTCGGTCATATTTCATGTAATGATGAAAATGATGATGGTGATGAGGATTCGGGGGAGAGAGCCAGGGGGAGGGGGGGGTGCTTCTATATTCTGCCCTTGTCTTTTCTTCAATATCAATCAGTGCAGTGAGATAAGATTGTATAATTAGGTGCATGCTGGAAGTGTTGAAGGAACAACAACTTTTGGTTGGAGTTTGGACAAGTTCTTTTCCCCTTTCCGTATTGCTGTTGTGCATTAGTTTTGAACTGCATCACTTTAACAGTCGCTAAATTCTGATGAAAAGACACGAGTTGAAAATCCGGATTGACAGACTAGTCTTTTCTTTGCAAATGGGCTAACAAGTGCACAAAGCTTATGCAGAGTGAGACAGACACACTGAGATATTGGAGAGAGATGGAATAAGTCGGGGCCACGAAAAAGCTTTCGCCCTCCAACAATGTGTACTCCTTGTGTGTGTAGGTGTGTGTGTGTGTGTGTGTGGGTATAGCATCTATGGAGAGAAGATTTCTTCACAGTCTTTGCAACACCCTAATTAATCTGCTTAAACCTGCTAGGCCTGTCTCCAGCAGTCGTACGCATCAGAAAAGTCAGGCAGCTCTGAATCCAAACAGGATTTTCTCCATGAATACCAGCGGAAAATCACTTCAGCCCCACAGCTGACAGCTTTCTGACAGAGCATGCGGAAATGCATATGAAGTAGAAAATAAACAAACATCTCATCCCGGAGATGTAGGATGGCGAGGCGGCTGTCACACAGGGTCATAAAGCCCCTATAATAGTATGCATCTACTGCATAGAGATGCCTACACCATCAAGAGAAAGCACGTTATGATCATTTGTGTTGTTTTAGCTGCATGCTCGGTAACGAATGCCATCTGGTATTTACACTCATATAAAGACTAAAGAGCTGACAGTAATTCACTGCATTTTCATGCAGTGTTACTGGTAGAGCAGCTCTAAAAAAGTCATCTTTATACATTTAACACAGACAATTATCACCACAAAGTCAACAGATTTAAAATATAAATGTTTTTTAACTTCATTCAAATCGACAAAAGTATTTTCTTAAACGTATTTCTCACAGGGCTTTGGTGAATGTTAGTTAATTAACTGGATTTTTTTAATATTAATCTCAAGCTTGTTCCTTTACAGAATCTGTCTTTTGTTGATTTGACATTGAACATCTCAATTTCCCAGAGTCTGCAGCTGAAGTATTTGCAATCATTCTTGTTAAACCGAGGCGGTCCTCTTGAGTGTGTTCATCTAATATTATGGCCTTTGAGTATTTCCTTTTTTTTTAATAAAGAAAGTAGTTCATCATCCATGTGTATAAGCAGTGTTTTAATATTAATTCTTTTATGGGAGGAACACAGGAACACAACCTTTGTGTGCTTTTAACTTAATTAATCTGGAGTTTAAGGTGCATCACTTAATGGATGAGAAGATTAACAAAATGGGGCCATTCATGTAATTTGTTAAGCTGAAATGTACTGCTTGTGTGGATTTCAATGACGTGTTTGTGTACTATTGGCTCATTGTCTAGTGTGGTGCCAAATGCTAAAAGCAAGGGATTGGAGGACAATAAACAGGGTGAAGATGATTTTCAGGTTAATGACATGTTTCTGCTTTTGAGTTACAGCATGTTTAGTTTGTGTGAAGAAATATGTGTGTCTTAAAGATTTTGCGCTCAATCAGTTTAAAATGTGGCACTTTTCCAGATTTATACAGTATAACATATTTCTGTGTAAATTATTTTTATTGTAATTTTTATTAAAGTAGATGAAGCCTGTATTTGCCAAGGTAATAGCCGAATGTGGAAGTAGGCCACAAGTCTGTTGTGCATAAAACTGTCATGGGAAATCCACTGATAGCCAAAATGACATTACAGGCACAGCTTAATCAAGATAAGTGTCTCGGTCAGTTACTGTACATCTGAGGAGATAGAAGTCTCCTAATTGGTCATTCCTTATTTTAAGTGCACGGCGACTCTTTAAGAGTCAAGGGCATTGAGTTTAAAGCTGCCAGATACATCATTCAGAAGCAATATAACTACCTGCTGCATGTTAAATTAAAAAAATATATAGAGATTGACAGAAATCTCCAAAAAGAACATGTCCAAAGAAGCTTGCGATAGTGGGCACATACTAGATTCTGACTAATTGTCACAGCTTGAGGCGGGCCTATGGTTTTCCATGCATTAAGGTCCCCTGCCTTCCAGATCCTCCTCCTGCAATCAGATCATTCCAGTCACCTTTGTTCCTATGCTCACCTGCAGCTAATCTGTCATCAGCCCAGACACGACATATACAGTACTCAGCTCAGACAATACACCCTAGCCAGATTGTCGTGACTCAGGCCCTCATTTCCAGCACTGTATCCTGAACCTGATCCTGATCCTGACTCCTGTGTACATGCCCTTCCTTCAGATTTCTCTGCCTGCCTGTCTTGGTTACCCGGTTTTTGACCCTTGCCTGATTTCCTTGCCATACATGTCTGCACAAAATAAAGATGCTGCTCTAATGATAAAAGTCCACGGATTCTCAACATGAAAATAAGCACTTTTTTAAAAACAGAAACATGCCATAATTACAACCCTCTGATACATCGGCACAACTCCTGTCAAAAAACTCAAAATATCCAGGATGAAAAGCAAGCTTAAGTGGTATAGACGGTACCAATTTTACCAAATTTGTTATTCAGGGTACAAGTTTGTTTGAGGACTCGCCTAAGATAAGCAGGTCCTTTCATGACTGAGTTACGAAATGGGCCCAACCATGGGCAGTCATCCTCACAGGAGGTTTTTCCACATCAAATATGAATCCTTTCTCCTTTATCATTTGCATAATTTATTGAATTAATTCATGTTGTCATTAAGTATTTACAATATATATATTTTTTTCTGAATACAATTGTGCTTTGAGTCTCCCATGCCAATGCCACAAAAAGACAACACGCTCTAAATATTCAGTATATGTTCTTAACACATATTCAATTATAATCTTACTGTGGCTCTTTTAAAAAACCGGGACATTATGATGAAGCAAATTCTTGCCAAATTAATTTAACTTACGAATTCATTGTCTGCGATGCAGAAGTGTGATGTTTTAAAGAAAGGCAACTTTGATAGTTTAAGGGTCAGTTAGCCTTACTTAAAGTATCTTACAGATATTTTATTTGATATAAATACCTCCCTGCTTTTGAACTTTGACTATATGAACACTGATACTACTCAGCTTTGTCGTGGTTGTTTTATTACATCACTATGTAACTGTTCTCTCTCTAATATCTCATTAAGCTCCATCACCATGAGGCTTGTTCCAGATGAAATGATTAGTATTCACCCCCATTAATTAAATAATTATTGTGTTAATATACATCATACATTTGCTGCTAGATTTATAAATTATTTGTTTGAATTATAGTTTGAATCAAGATGGTTTCAATGCTAAAAAGCTGTTACTGTGGTGTCTCTTCCTTCCACAATATATCAAACATCCCTCAAAGGCAGTTTTTGTTTTTTTCCCAATTTGAAACTGCAGAGTGACGACAGACACGCAAGGTTTATTGGAACTGCGCTTGTGCAGTGCAACCACACATGCAAACCTGCACATCTGCACAAATTGTGAGCAGATATGGCAAAGAAATCAGCAATGTTTTAATTGGACTTTGGATAATTGGGCTAGAAAGACTGCTAAAGCGGAACAATTCCAAAACCGCCCTTCTCCTTCTGTTAGCTCAATTAATCCCTGATTGGCGTTAATTGCTTGCGCTAAGTCTATCTGAGATAATAGTTGATGTGAAGCATGCTGAGCGGGCTCGGCTGTGTCTCTTTCACTCTTTACTGCCAAACAAACCAAATATTTGATGACGGAGTGTCTAATTGCCTCCTTGCTGTCCGACTTGCTCTCTCCCTGTCTTTGATGAACAGCCTGGACAGGTGCATGCTATGTGAGTGTCTGTGGGTTTTTTTTTTAACCACTGTGTGATTTACATTAACACACAGCGGTTTATACATTAACTCTCTCCATCACTAATTTACTTTCAACCAACGTTTGTACTTGCTGTTCTCAAACCATTATAACACTCCGGTCTGGCTTCACTCCGGCTATTAGCAGCTGTTAAACAGGCTGAATAAACTGTGAGCTAATGATTATAATGCATCTGCGAAATCTGAACTCTATAGCGCCACATGTAGCAACACTTAATTAATCCTAATGGATTCTGAAATAAGCCAGCCAAAAGAAAAAAAACAAAAAAAACCCAGTATCCATAAATTACTTTTCTCTGTTCTGTACCACACATTGCCACAAAGCGCTCCCAAGGGACTCTTTAACTCCAACACATTAATCTATGTGTATGCAAGCATAAATACTTACAGTACACACACTTAAAGATTTATCCTCTCCCCCCAGAAAAGAAGTGTTTACCACAATATTAGCTCCTCACATCAACCTTTTCCTATCTTTCCCATTTGCGTCATCTTCATCCCGCTCTTGAATTTTTTTCATTTGTATTTTTTTGGGACCCCATAATTCGCCGTGGTGCGAAAGAAAGGAAAGAGTCGGGGACAGTGCTAGCACAAGCTCAAATATTTCAAGGGATGTCATTTCAATTTAGTGTTGAAGTTGAATGAGTTTCAGCAAGCGGTATTTGTAGGAGGTTTTTTTTTTTTCTCGCAAGCATGTGTGTGTGTGTGTGTTCTATTTTCTGTGTGTGTGCAGAACCTGCCACAACATCCTTATCACCTCCTTGCACACCTGCTTCCCTCAAAGACTGAGCCTGTCTTCCTCTCATGCCTCCTCATCAAAGCTAGAACCAGCCCCAGTTGTTGCCTCCTGTTCCCTGCATGTGTGTCCCCCCCCCTCCTCCTCCATGGAGCCGGGCTGGCTCGGGTTCAACAGTCACCACTCCCCATGTATCACTGTGGTATCATTCACTCCCTGTGAGGAAAAATACATGTGCCTTGGCGGATTCACGTACAGATGCTGTAACTCTTAAAAGGAGTAATAAAGATTAGAAAACACTGTGCAAGACCTGAATTTAGTGGAACAGGAAGGAAATATATTTCCTAGAGTGCAAATCAGATGTTTTCTCAAACCTCACCGCCGCCCACTGTCCTGTTTTAACAGTTTGCAAACCGCTGGCTTGACTAATAACAATTTTCACCCTAATTATTGGCCGGCACAACATTTCTACACACAGCCATCATGTTTGGATTTAAGAGACACTGATAAAGCAGAACTATTTGCTGCTGTTGTTGTTGTTTTACCCATAAAGCATGACAACAAAAGCTTATCTGATTTAAAGAGCATATGTGTACCTTAAGTGACAACAAATTTAATTGGTTTCCATTCAACCTTGACAATCGAGCAAACCTAAACTATATCTTGTCTTCTTTTCTCTAGAGGTCAGCAGACCTTTTTTGATTTTGGATGATTTTTGTCATCTTCCTTGGTTTCAAACACGGCAGCTACAAATTATTATTCTTAGTATGGCTGAATTGTTTTAATCAATTGTCCATCACGGTTTTCCAGAGGTCCAGCTGATGTTTTTTGGTGAACAAAAAAAACAGAGGTGTTTGGATAAACAGCACAACATTATTCAAGCAGTTTATCAATTTACAAAATTGTGGCTGATGGTTTGAAGCTGAGGATCCAAATAGAGATCACGTTTTGAGGCCGCTGACCAGCCGCTGACCAGCTGCAGACCGACACTCGAAATGCACTAAAGCAATCTGGCTGCTAATATTTTCCCTCTGCACCTGGCAATCTTTACTGTTTTGCTGTTTTTCTGGATGAAGCTGTGAACTGGAGTAATGCTCACTTCTATTTATATGTGAATATATGAATTTGCTGTTTTCTTTTACCTTTTGGGCTTTTATCACAAACCTTACAAATATACAGACATTATCTAATTGCTTTCCTATCTGCCATGATTATACAGGCAGCAAGGGTGCCATACTGATTTGCCTTTCTCTCCTTCACTTGTTATTTAACATCACATTTCTGCATACATCTTCATAATGTTGTTTTTCATAAAGTTTTAATTCTGCACGCCAAATGAAGGGATTCCTTTGGATTTCTAATTAACAGGGGCTGAAGTTTAAGTATAGCAAAGAAAATAAAATGTAAATCTCCATTTCTTTGTCTCCCTTGAGGCTTGGATTTGAGTCATTTTGTAAAGTCTCAACAAGGATCTAGTGTGGGGTTGCGGTATCTGGGTTCTCACCACTTTCCCTGATTGGTTTGATAATAATGTGCTTTTTAAGTAATTGCTTTTTGTTGGAGGTTTTTGGGATCTCCTTTAGCAGTGCGTGTGTGTGTGTAAGTGTGTCTCGGGTTTCTTGCCTAACAGGAGTAGCGATTTTTGCAGAATTTAAGTAATGCAGACCCCATTCGTAAACAGTCCTATACCTCCAGTGATAAAGCTTTTATTGTCAGTATTTTTATATGTGGCATGCGTCTCTCCCTTTCCGCCTACTCTGTCCTCCCAGGAGAGCTGCAACATTAATAACTAAGTGGATAATGTTCTATCTGGAATTCCGATCAAGGTTTAATAACAGCATGATTCAGTCGGTTGCTGGTGGAAGGAGGCTCTGTGTGTGTGTGTGTGTGTGTGTGTGTGTGTACAAGTAAAAGTACATTACTTCTGGTGCATTCAAAGGGTTCCTGAGCTTTTGCCTCCCACTGACAAAATTGTGAGATCCGAACGTGCGTCAGGGTCAATCTGTGGTCAGTAAAACTTAACAAAACAATGTCATGAATCATTGACAATTCAATCAGGAAGATAAAGGCAGTTTTCTGCTTATGCACCTGTCCCCTTTAAGTGGTACAAATTGGTACAGGGCTTTCACCATGCGATCTGGGCTTGTGCCAATTCATCAGTCGGTGACTAAGATGATTTTATTGTCGGCTCATTCTCGTTTCTGCACACTGTGTTCATGCTTGCAGCTGTTGACGGGGCATCTATGTGACACTGTTGAACACCATGTGTTATATGCAGCTCTGCATATAATTTCCAGCACAGTATAAATGCAGCTCAACAGAGTTAATTTGATCATTGCATGTATTCCATATGGGAATGCCTTCATTCAGTGTCTAATACAAACAGACCAGTAGGCAGCGCAACACTGAATAAGATGGATTTTAAAATAACTATTAAAATGTTCATCAATGCCCCGTAGAAATGCCTGAAAATTAGTAATGTTTCTGTGTAATACTAAATACTTTTTATTGATTTTGTCCCTCGGAGGACAATTTGGTTTACAGCAGTTACAGTCTAACTGTAGTCTGCTGCTGGTGGCCGCGTGCGCATGCGCCCAGGCAATGTGGGTGAAGTGTCTTGCCAACCTCTCGATCATAGGACGACCCTCTCAACCACTGCGCCACCATCGCAGTGGTTGCATTATGTAATATTAACTTCCCCTGTTCTGATAGTGACGAGGCAGATAGAAAATGATTCATGTTGAGAAGATGTGTGTTTTGTTGAGAGTCACGGCCATTAAACACGCTATCTGTTCACTGCCATTAGCTCCAAATGCTCAGAGAGCAAACCTGACGTCCAAGCCTCTTACCCGGAAGAGGACTAATGCATGTAGAGTATACAGTTCATCCGACAAAACAGATCTATATTAATGTCCATACATTGAATGGCAAAGTATTGATGAGTCCTGTTGTTGTTGTTGTTGTCTCCCCAATCCCTTTTGACTCCCTGCCTCTTCTCCGATCTCCCCCCCTCTACATCCAAGCAGATGGCCTCCCTCTAACAGAGCATTGACACCAGATGTGCAGTTCCAGTGTCGACTCAGGAACCAGCTGGGCTGAGAGTGCCAGTGGTTCTGTTAATGAAAATGGCTTTGCTATGTCTGTGTGTGTATTTGTGTGTGTTGTTTACTGTGGCTCAGTGGCATGTGACAGTTGGGGAACTCTCTGTGGGTGAGGCTTTTGAGAGTGAGCTACAGCTAGTTGCACTGCAGTCCGACTCAGCCATGCAGGGCGCAACAGCACACCCACCATGTTGGAAGTATGCAGCTATCCATCCATATTAAACACTCCCTCTCTCCACATGTTACCCCCCAGAACATCTTGCTATCTGGCAGTTTAGATTGCTTCCTCTCATAAACCCCCCCATCGTTGCTCATGCATAATTATATATTCTTTACTCTATCTACTAGCAAGGGGATCACAGTTCTTATTACTAATTTATGCACACTCCTCAAAGTAAGAGCACACATTGTCTTTGGCGAACTGTATCCCAATATATTTGCTCGCAAAGAATTTATTTTAATTATTTGTTTGTAAATATTGCTCTAATTTGTATATTTCTGTTGCAGGTGGGAATATAAATTGAAAACGGTGCTATGTTGAATGTTCCAGTCTGATCAAATCGCAACCAATGAAGTTGTAACTACAGGCTGCGCTCTCTAATTTAGGAATTCGCTCCGACACAATTCATTAATTACAGATCACTCTGCCGATCAATTAAATGATAAGGACACAATGAAATCCTGTTTGCTTGGCAATAATTCTGACAGCCTCAATAGAATGATGAAGACAACAGACCCAAGTAAAGTTTGAGCAAAAACAAAAATGGCAGAAATGACAGATGAACACCTACACCTCTGCATAGTTATCTCAGTGATTACGCTTTACTTCTATATCCCAGCAAAGAGCTTATGAGGGGGTGAGTTTAATACCTTCACCAAATGGCTGATGAGGTGGATGAGATTCCTCAAGCTCAGGCAGGGATTCTCTAAAAAGAGATTCTCACAATTACGGGATAGAAAATTGTTCAAGGGAAACATTTGAATGTGCAGTCCACTTATCTTTATAATGTAATAAGTTTAACTCTGGTTGAAGCAGAGGTGGTGCAGTAGGGCAACAGGGAATGAAGGTTCCTATATACAGTATATTCAATTGGAGGTGGGGTGGGTGGGCATGAAGATGCATTCAAGTGCCAAACTGCCTTACAACACAAGCAAGCATTCACCCAATCACACACAACATTCACACAGTAGTGGCACGTGCTGATTATGAACGATAACCATTCATACAATCACACACTCACTAGTGGAACATGCACTGGGAGTCATTTAGGTTTCAGTGTCTTGCCCAAATACGCTTTGACATGTAAAGTGCAGGGACCGGGGATTGAACAGCTGACCTTCTGATTAGTGGATGGCCGTTCTGAGCCAAAGCTGCCCCAAATGCCCCAAAGCCAAAAAGGGGTGACATTGATTTTCCACAGTGAGACTAAAATTAGTTGTATAATTATGGCTTTAGAGTTACATTCAGGAATGAAGGTCATAATTTTGTTTTCATTTGGTAATTAGCCCAAACTACAGCAAAGTATTACAAAAATGACCTTGCAAAGACAAGCTAAACATTTCACCTGTAAATGAAAGATGCAAGCATCATGGCGGATCTCATTGGGACAGCGTTATTTTTGTTTTTGTAGCACCCCATCTTGTAATGGGTCCTTCGAAGGTTTCTAGATCCGGATGATGATCCAGATTGCCACCGAAATCCAATGGATTATTACTTGTTCCGTATCATATACCTTTTAAAAATGGCATCAAATTCATTCATACGTTTCTTTGCAATCCCCCCCGATAGGCAAACGAAGCAACACCAGCAGCAAACATTGCCCTCATGGCAGAGGTAATAATCTTCACTTTGCATGGATATTTCAGTGCAGCAGTGTGTTATTTACATGCAACCTTGGATTGAGAGAATTTGCAAAAGCGTATTAGTGATGTGTGGGTGCTCAAGCCTCTGTGCGTCAGTTTGAAGGATGATTCTTCTGCAGCTGTCATTAGGCTGTCTCCTGGAAGAATGTTAATGGAGCTGCGCTTACAAACACGATAATCTGAAATGCGGAAAATGCACGCCCACTCAAACCTGAAATGTTAATTATAAGTATGGTGGTGAAATTCAGCACAAGTCGGCTTATCTACACAATAAAAGAAGAGAAAACAAAAGACTTAGTTGAAGAACAAGCTGTTGGATATAGGCTGCACTGTAATTACTCAACCTCTGACACCCAAGGAATATGACCATACTCTAGTCAGGCACCAAATGTCATGAAAACAGCAAACCAGGAGACACACATTCTGTACCCAAGCAATAATTTGCAGTGGGACTGGGCGCTCCAGTGGGTGTGTTGTTCCTGGTGTCTCATCAATTACATTCCCCGAGAGAAAACGGGCGGCTGCTTTCTCTTTCTTCTGATGACGGGGTTAATGGTGTATTTCTCCAAAGCCTCTGCCAGCCAGTAATTGCAGCAACTTAACAACCATAAGCATAGTCTTTCTCAAGCAGGGAGTACTTCCTGAGTACAGCTTTATATTGCACAACAATCAGCTTTCCGTTCGTTGACCTGTTTCTACCTTTATTGTCTTCCACTTTTCACATCTTATAGCATCTCAGACTTTCAAAACAAAACAACAACAACAACACCAGTCATCTTAGAGGAACATTATGATGACTGGATGTTACTCTCACACTGGACTTCCTTTCAAAACACATTTGAAAGCATTTGGCTGGACTAAGAATATCTTAAAAATAAATGGATCAATTGTGATTAAAGGAAAACAATCTTTTAATTGTTTGTGGCATATATATATAACTCTTAGGAAGTCCATTAAATATTTTAAACCAGCATTTGTTGCCTGGACATTCAGAGATAATCAATGTCATCCCTTTACTGACTTGAATGAAAAAATCAGTGCCTGTTTAATGGCAACTAACTCTGTAGTTTACGGAAATGCTGGTCTTTAATCTTGAAGTCTTGATTTTGAGAAATACTTTTGATTTCATGAAGATTCTTTGAAAGTCAACAGCAAACTGAAAGAGAACAAGCAGTGGAAGCCAACACTGTGTGCTTTGTTTGCACCGACTGCTTATATGCTGTGAAGCATGAGCTGAGTTTTCTTATCCGGGGGATTGAGGCAGGATTGTCTGTTTCCCTACGCGTTGTAACAAGAGAATATGTGTTGGCATCACGTCCACGCTTGCATCTGTCAGTCATTTATTGCATGCCTTACACTTCTGACCTTTTGTCTTACTGATACGAGATACAGATGTCTCTTTTTCTCATTCTTGATCTGACCACAGACAATTGGGTTTGGCACATGGCGTTGAATGTAGCTCAGACAGTAAAGTCAGTGCAGACTGGCTCCAGTTTGTCCGCGGCAAAGAAGTGCAAGTCCTTGTACTGCAGAGTCAGCCTCTGAAGCAATCATTTTTACCATGATTTACAGGCTTATTAAATTGCCTGGAGGGAAGGGAACCATCACTGTGCCTGCACTATATTGCATTGGAGGGGGGGGGGTCTGTCTTTGATGAGTGATAGCATGTGAGTTAGAAGTCTGATTGACAGGTTATGAAAGCAAAAACAAATAGAATTTGATTTTGATTAAGTATGATAAAAAAAAAATGGGATTCAAAAATATTTGTTTTAAATAGAGAGCATCTGAGCAAACTGCACTGATTCAAGTGAAATCCATTCAAAAAGACTTTTGAGGGAAAGGCAAAGAAAAACGGGATGAGAGAGAGGAAGATAAGCAACTGACAACTAGAATGACAGAGATTGCAGACCTCGCCTCCAAAAGACTATTCGATCTTGTGAGACAGTAAACAGGGCTTCCGGATCAGAGGGGCCAAACCTGCTCTAGCTTGCTGCTCCGGAACGGGAAAAGATACAACTTTTATGTTGCACCCCTGAAATGAAATGAACGACTGGACTCGCGTTCATCTTCGTTTGGCAACTTTGAATTGCAGTCCTCGGTTCAGTAACGTCAAGTAATATTTTTGTCTCCTGCATTCTACAACACACCTTCTGGACTCTTTTTCCGATCATGCCATTTGCGTCCCTCCCTCTTAAAGTGACATTCCCATGTTACAGCACAAGCACAATTCCAGATGTAAAAATAATTCTAGAATTTGGATCCAGATCCGGATCAACGCCATTCTCGGGGAGGACCGAGCCACGGACAGAACCTTGCTTGTGTAAAAATTTCAAGTCGATTGGGTTACTAGTTTTTGAGTTATGCGCGCGGACAGACAAACAAACCCAATTGAAATACCCTTGTCTCCCCTTCGGCGAGGGTAAACAGTTGAAGCTGATCTATGTGGCAGCTCATCTGTGTACCGACAGGTGAAATGGCTTCATTGGATTGTTGCACACATTGTTTAAGGTTAATTTGAGAAAGCAATGTATTGTGTTTGCTGCTATTATGAAAATGCTGTTCATGTCACAGAACACATTTATATTGGCGATTAATCAAAGCCTCTGTATTTTCTTTAGATCGATTAAATCATTACCTGTCCAACTAAATCTAGATTTTAAATTGTGATTTTTTTCCACTCTGTTTATATGACTTTTTATTTTCTAGTTTTCTCTATTCCTGAACCCAAGGGCAGATGGAGGTGATTTCAGTGCAACCTAAAAATAGATGTATTGCAGTGTGTAATATTCCAGAAGAATACTTTCTCAGAAAGCTGCAGGATGCAATGCAAACACTGCGCCGTTTGGAGCCGCCCTCCAGGACCCACAGATTCACAGCTTATCATGTCCAACAGGAAGCTTCGAGCCAGTTTGACTGTCTTTAGCCCACTTGGCAGCCTGGTGGCTATTGCTCATCTGTCCCTGAGCCAGTGTGAACACATCACCGATCTGGACCAGGATTAAGGGACCTAATGCTCACAGCTGTGCGGAGATTAGCCATTTCAGTGTTTACAGTTATTTTGTGAAGCGGCACACCACGCACTCTGTTCAAAGAATGACCAACCCTAATTCATTTATTCCATTTTTCCATCACTTAGACCTTTAGATTCACTTTTAAAACCGTTCTGTCTTTGAGGAGAGACAATAAGCACCGTGTATGTATGGACCTGTCTGCGGAGTTGGAGGATTAAGTCACTTCTTTCGTTGCACAAAATCTACTATAAATGGGAGGTTTGGGTGAAAAGAATAATCGAGAGGAAGACTGGCAGGTGATAAAGAGAGATGATTAACTTGAAATGTGAATGTGTGTGGTATAAAGATGTTGATGTATTGAGCAGGTTTATCTTAAGAGAGAGAGCGAGCGATGTTATATGAAGCTGCGTTTGTGCACGTACATCGCTCTCTCTCTCTCTGTGTGTGTGTGTTCACACAGGAATGGGGGGTGGGCTGTCTCAGTGGAGACTGATCACTCCATGATGGCCGATCATTGGAAGATTGGTCTGATTTTCCATCTGTCTATGGAAATGCCATATATATATAAAAAAAAAAATGAATGCCATTTTCTGAAGTGGCACCACAGTCTTTCTTCTGAGAGATGGCTCATTTTAATATGCTTAGATGCTTTATGTGATGGAAAAGGGAGGCAGGGAGGCAAGGTGTCGGACAGCAGCAGGTCAGCGACCAGCAGCCGCTCGTTTTTATGTGCAGGATCTGTGCTGCACATAAAACGAGCGGCACAGATCCTGATCCGGGCTGGGTGGCCTTGGGTTTGCCGGGGATGTGGATGCGTGTGATTAACGGAGATTTGGGGTGAATTATCTTCTAAGCTGCTCAGTGGAGCATTGGTGAAGGGGGGGCTAGGGTAGAGATGAAAGTTGCTCAGAGTTACTGAGTCACATACCTGGAACCCTTTATTGTAGACGGTGACTTACAGCTTTTAAATGATTGCCTACAACCCCACAAGCATCACGTATAGATTGTATCCAGTATTGACCAGAAGCCTCCCTGCTTCCATCCTGGAATCAGTCTATAACCGGGTTGAATTGACTTAAATGCTCGATCAGAATGAAAATGTTCCACATCCACACCCAAACTGAATGAAATCACATTTTAATGCAGGAGCTAAATATTCTCTTAAACATATTGAACAATGTAAAAGGTTCAACTTGATACCTACTGTTGTATTCATTGTTTCCAGTATACGCAAGCTTGCATTATTGTTCTGCTGCAGCTCCATTAAAGGGAACACAGTAAAAGCAAAACTTGGATCACATAACCGACATCCAGCTTTGTACAACACGCAAAATACACCCCACTTCCATTTCATTTCCAAGTCACACCGTTCTGAATAAATTTAGTGGTACATGTTAACACCAGGTCATATTATGTCAAAATTAATGGGAACTTTCAATAAGAATGATTTTTATCAGAATGAAAACTGTCCATGTAAATCCCGTTTATATCATTTCTGGGTGTGCCGTGGAGGATCCTTATTGGAGATGAGGGATTCACCCCCAGGCTCCATAAACATTGTGCCCTACATTCATGTTCTAAAATTACAGTTTGTTTATTCGTTTAGAGATCAAAGGTCAAATCAGTAGCAATCAAGGCTACAAAGCATGTCATATTTTATCAGTTAATGTGGTGCCATGACATTACCATAGTAATTAGTTTTCTTTTGTGCTGAATGTCATCCGTAGCATGGTTGCAGTGTGCTGCTGTAAAGCCCAAAGCGTATTTTTTTTAAAATGCATTTATACACATTTCTATACTATCCAAACGTGCCCATATCGTTGCCCATCTTTATGCAGCCATGCATGGAGCGATATGACCAGGAACGTTGTAGTTAGAATGTCTGTGCTGTGCCATCACAAAGTGTGTTTGGTCATGCTGGATGACGTAAATGCACAGATTATAACTGATGACTTTGGTTTTCATGAGTATAATGTTCCTCCATTAAATCCCACAGAAGTCAAGGCAACAGGGTCGTATTATAAAGCTGATTGCGCCACACATATTGCAAAGATTTCACATTCATTCATCACCAGAGGATGGATGTGCTGCAGAACAGAGGGAAAGTGGCTGCTAGAATTACAGGGAAGGTGTAGAAAATCAGATTAAGATTGTTTTTTTAACCTTTAAAATGCTCTCTCTCTCTCTCTCGCTCTCGCTCTCTCTGTGAGAGAACACGTTTAGCTTTTGTTTATCCACTTCATTCCATTTTTATGATGAAGATGAGGATGACTGTGAAACTCAGTGGCGTGCATTATTTCAGTTTGAAAAGACGAGTCCGTGTAGGGAAAGCTCTCTGCTAGCTTTAGTGATACAATGAGATAAAATGCAGGATTCTGAGCCTTGAGTCCATTTCCAGCTCATGTTATACATCCCCATAATATTGCTGTAAGGTTCTATGATATCCATGGTTTGTGAGAACAAAACATGGCTTGATTTATTTTTTCTTCTTTATTTTTTTTTTTCTCTCCTTACTCTTCATATTTCTCAAAAAAAAAGAAAAGAATAAAGGCAACTATGTGAACATGGGTCATACATACCCCCCAAGACCTACCAGAATTTGTGAGGCTGCTCTGCAAATACTCAAGGAGATAGCACATCCAACTTGCAATTACTGGAGGCATTGTGCATCCTAAAATGCAAAATCATGAACTACAGCCACGTACAAATGTTTGCATAATCCTGTGCACACAGATGTGATTCTGAATTTACACGTGTAATTAGATGAGCTTCTGGGAGGCAGGCAGGAGCAGATTTGCATAGGTAGTCCAAGTCTGAGAAATAGAGGAATGTGTTCCAGTGAACAAATGCATGGAGACAGGAGTAATTAATTATAGATGTGGAAATGTGGTCTGAGGGAATGCTGTTACTGTAACTAGAGGCATAGCAAGTGAGAGATGAGGGGATGGAGATGTGGTGGGATGTGTGTGTGTGTGGGGGTGGGGGTGCTCCTACAGCATCCACATTTACATTACATGACAAAAGAATGAAGGTTAATTTAACATGAAGTTCCCTAACCTCAAAGGCCAGCGAATGAATAACAAATATTTTTATTGTATGACAAAGTGGAAATTTAATATTCAAATATCCATATATGGGTAAAATGAGCTCTACAGCATGCATACAGTGCATTTTTGGTGAAAGAGAAAACAACAAATGTCATTTTCATGTTTAACACCAAAGCAGACATTCTTTCAGTACTACCTCTGTTTGCAGTTGTCCAGCTTTTAGAAATTGAATTGTATCTAAAAAAAAAGGCTGATACATTTTATTTTGTCACAGGCTTGCTTAATTCTCCACAGTCATCTATCTCCAAGCTTTATACTAACATTAATTTGACTTGATACTAATGATACCAAAAAAGCAAAGCTAGGTTTTTCAAGCTGTCTGCTTATAATTTTGGAGACTGCTGACTTTGGTTGCCATGGAGTTTCTGACAACACCACACCTTCAATATTACATTTCATGCCTGGTTTTATATATGGAAATTATCCCGGGCCGTATTTTGGTCTTATTATGTACCACGCACTCATTAATATGCTTGAATATAATAAGCAGAGTAGTTTTAGCCAATCTAGAGGTGGAAACGTCATACCATTATTCTCTTTTTAATTGTTGGTTTGTATCTTCATGTTTTGCTTTCTATGCTTCATACTCAATATAAATGTTTCAATATGCTGGCTACAGCATGCTTTGTGGAAAGTGGGACTTGATTTGCCCAAGCAGTGTCCTGCTGTTGTAGACGTAGACTTATTATAGGTAGTATATGGCTGGGCTGGACCCGTAGCCCCAGGGGACACTGTGTAAACGCGTCTCATCTCCCCACTGATTGTAGTCCTGACTGATTGCTGATGACTTTTTCAGGGCACAGACATTGTAAGATGTTTATTTATTTAATACAAAAGAAAAATACTACTATACCCCTCCACTCTATATTTTTCATGCGACCCCTGTGTGTTGGCAAATCTGTCTCAGCTTCCGTGTCTGCCTGCTAAACAGCACTGATGTGTTGTGGTCATCAGCAAAGTTTGTGATATAAGAACAGGGCAGCTGTTTTTGTTGTTTTTGCATTGGTGTGTATGTGCGTATGAGTCACTGTGCATTTTATTCATGTGACAGATATGGGACATCCTTGACTGCCGTTGATAAAGTGACACACCCCTACAGGCGATCGGTTTTCAAAAGGAATCTTCAGCAAATTCCGAGGCACAATTTAGCAGACCACTGTCATAAGACATCACTTGGCTGTTGCAATGCATCGTCTGCTGAAGCTTCACAACCGCGATAGAGTTATTTTGGCATCACAACAGTTGACAACAGGCTGCAGTATTTTGCACATGTGAACATTATATGCCTGGAAAAAACAAAAGAAAGAAGCACAGCCCGATTTATTTTTCCAACCTGCCGTGTGACTAGCTTTGTCCACACGCGCCACATTAATTTTTCATTACAGCTGTAATTCTCGGATGGGACAACATCTGTCACACACGACGTCTCACAAGTTGGCCTCTTCATCTCTCAGCTCTGCTCATAACCCATTCTGTCTCTTTCTGCATTCTAAGGTATTGCTATACAGTGCGTCCACATCTGTTTTCTTTGGCGTGGCGTAAGGTTCCGTGTTCTGCAGCTTGGCCACCAGCCTGTTGGCACTGTTGTTCATACTTATGCACACAAAGACACACACACACAGACACACAAGTGTACACAGGCAGATCACTACAAAATAAACAAAATGAGTTAATTTGGCTGAAATTTTGCCACCAATCACCATCTGTCTGTCACCCCTTCTTTATTTGTCATTTAGTGTTGTGAACTGAATGAATATTTTTAAATTAATTGATTTATTAATTTTTTATTTGAGGTGGCTAAATTCATGCTCTATTAGTTTAAAACTGATCAGAAACTGTATCAGTAATTGCATTTGATTAATTACCATGTTTCTTTCACAGACAATGTGGACAGAATTCTCAAATTGACTGCCTTTAAAAAAAAATTGGCATTGGTTTTTTTTATGCTACAGCTTATGCCATTGAGAAATGTTATATTGAATTTGCCGTGTGTTGACAAAATATATTAAAATATTGAGAAAGTTAAAGAGTGCCAATTTAATTTAATGGCCCAATACAAGGGTTTCTACAGTATATTAGACGTCATAAAACAGATTCAGAAAATTATAAAAGGGAGTTGAATTCCTCTGAGAAATGTTCAATGTTATTCTCATTAATTTTGACATCAAACCCCAAACAGCCACATTAGAGCTGTTTGTGATAATTAAAGCAACGCAAGAGTTCTGTGTTGATTGAGCTTGCGATGCATTATTATGATAGCAATAAACACAAACGGAGGTCAACATCTGCATATATGTGATTAATTATGTTTGGTGTAAACCAAAGCACTGGACAAATTTTAACGCTGAAAGTCAAAAAAGAAAATGTTTCAATTTAACGATTGATTGCAACAGATGAAAAATAGATAAAAAGTCAGGGTGAATAAGTCAGAAGGACATCCCCCCTCGTAGATCTTGTAAAGATGTGCATATATTGTGCCTGACGTTGAAGTGAGACACTGCAGTAAATGCATGGAAGCCTAATGGATACATGAGACATTAAGTGTACCAAGAGCAGATTCTAAATGCTTTGTCGGTTAAATGCACTTTGAAACATCAATTACTGCATAGGAATAAACAGGCTCCTTTAAATCTGAGTATTTGGTACCAAATGGAGTTGATATTTTTCTCTTGTGTCCTTTGGGGTGCTTGTGAGCCGAGTAACACCATCTCACGTGGGATTTTCATGGATTGGAGGGGTTTTTTTAAATGTTGAAATTAATTTCAATCCATAGTGCTGCGGTGGCTGAAGAGGGTCTCAAGAAATCAGAATGCCAGAAGGACATTTCCAACCACATGTCTCCTCTTCTCCTGAATCATGGTGATTAACCGCATCATCATTTGTGTTCTGATATTCCACACTTTATTTTCCACCCATTGTGAAATAAAACCTATTTCCAAAATCACTCACCTTGTTATTTGGTAAATTAATGTAATGAACAATTAAGTCCCTTGCAAAGGTCCATAGAACCTGCAATAATCCATTGTTTTGGACTAACACCAGATTAGTAGGAGTCAGTCGCAAGAGGTTATAAACTATTCACTGTCCTTTTATTCAGATTAGATTTTATTAAATACACCACCTGTCATAAAACAATGAAAACCTATTTTCTGGGTGCTGTGCAATTTGAAAGCAGAGAAAACGAGGGGTGGGTGTGCGGGTTGGATTGCAGACAAGCTTTGGTGTTATAGAAGCATCTTTAATGTGACAACTCAGCAACAGGAAGGTAGTTGTGTGACTGGCTGCGTGAAGTGTTTTGTCAAATGAGTGGGTCACTAATCTTGTAGCACCGCGTGACAGCCAGTTTAGGCATGCGCCTGTGCCAAAATCTGCAAATGAGGCTCGTGGACGGCAGCGCAGACTGGGTGTGATTGACAGGTGGGCCGAGGGGCCTTTGGCTCTCTCCTGAATATTTCCTCTCGCTCGAGACGTCCCCATGGGACTCAAAACGCACGCTACAGTATATCAGCAGCGCAGATTTTGGCTATAATGAGGGTGAAAAGCAAACAACGCACATATATTTTTCTTTTTTCAGTCTGTGCTACGCTAAGTTCAACATTACTTTTCGCCAAGCACCAGTGCATGAATTACATTCAGCTTTCATTTACAAAAGCAGTCGTAACACCGGCAACTGTTTCATTCGCTGATGTACAGAAGATCTGCGGCGATCAGATGAAGAAAAGCTGAGTATCTGATGTGGTGATAATAAAGTAAAATAAAGTCATTATTAAATATGATTTAAATGTCATATAGCAGACTTTTATTAGACTTTTGACAAGTCTCAGTAGCTCTCTCCAAAGATATTTTCATAGTCATTGTCACACAAGGCTCTTTATAATTCAAATTCCTCCTACCGTTGGACGTTTCACAAAAACAACATGTCATTGTGCATTAATGCAAAGCGTCTGGAAGTCTTGGCGACATTTAAATCATAAGCTCTATTTTTACCCAAGATTCCCGTGATGACTTACAGGACAGTCATTCCTGTATACTACTTAAACCGCTAGATTTTTCATATTATTTTGGATCACAGTTGTGACACCTTCTTGAAGTGGTAACTTATTAAGTCGGCAGAAGCGAGCACATCTTCAGTTCGAAATACATTTTAAAAAGTATGGCTTTAAAAGTCGTTCCGTGGCGATATTTGATGTTCTCAGTCCTTTGAACACACAAAATAAAGTACAGACATCCCTGCCATTGATGAAATAAAATGTCCAACAGTAGCAGGATCGAATGAAAACTGTCATGAATGGAATTTTAATAAGATAAAGGTGTGTACAATCAAGCGGTGTTTCTTGTACCAAGGCAGACATGTTGGATGATTTTCAAAAGAAATAGCATAACCCTCTATCATGGATATCTCACTGACATTTGCTGCTGTTTATGATACGTCTTAAAACCATGTCAGCCGTGGTTCTAATGAGACCTTGTGTCTCCCCGCTTGTCATTTCACAAGGCGAAAAAAATATGTGTTTGAGTCAGTATCCTCGGTCACCGGTGTTTTCTCTTTCAATTTGCCACTTTATTTTCTAGTAACCATCATCTGACCTCGTGTTTGCTGCAAAGTGCAGGTCCATCTTCAAACTACGGCTTTCGCCTGGTTCCAGAGAAATGTTAAATTGCCATGTTTTTGGTACAATGATATCACGCCATATTCATTATTATTTAATTTGGAGTGAATATATTTGCTGAACTCAAAGGAGAGCCCATACCATTGATCAGTAAGGTTTATTATTGTATTTATTATCTTGCAGTCTAGCATGAACTTTTACTACATTTACGTAAAAGGCTCAAAGGTATCAGAGGAAGAATATGCGGTTAGAATCCAACCCGGAAAAATGATTTGTCATCTTTCAGATGACGAATAAATCCTCCAAGATGAACGAATTATCAAACCACGGGAAATAGATTCTGATCCTCATCGCCGTATGACACCACAGCAGGAAGGCACTACAAAATGTAATAAAAAAATAACCCCACGGAAAATAAGATGTTGTTTCTTCATACAAAATAGATTTGTGGTTTAATAATCAATTTAGTGGCTTTATTTTAGGAGTTTACTGGCGGTGGGGTATTTTTGACCATTGAGACGAGGGGATAACTTTTGTTGTTCACATATTCCTGCGTTACTATTATTCACAGCATCGAAGCATAGCCGTTTTCCCTACACACTGGTGATATCACTCAGATATTTGTCCTGACTTCTCTAAGGTTCCCCCGTTTTCCTCGTCTGACTGATGGAGCTCAATGAACCAGCTAATGATGAGAGTTCAATCAAACACCCCAGAGGATGAAACTGTTAAGCTGTGGGCTCCATAAAGTTTCCATCCAGCACAAATTACACGTCACATTTTTCACCCACTCCACCTGTAGGACTTAAGAATAGTGACAGTGTTATTTATTCCATCCAACCTTTGAGTTTGTGGAAGGTCAGCAGAAGAGTGATGGTAATGGTCTTGTTGTTGTGAGAATGAATGAGTTCAACTTCCCTCTTCTGTTTCTTTCTCTTCATTTAGATGTCCTTCCTGTGCACACTGCATGGTACCTCTTGATCCATACCTTGCTTACCTACTCCTATCTTTAGCTATTGTGATCAGAGTGGAGCCCACAGCCCCTCTGGGATGAGCCGTATTATTAAGACTGAGATATTGCTATGAGTCCTGCGAGGTGGTCTCCATAGATCTGTCTTGGGACTCTCGTATTACACAAAGGGAGCATGTGAGTCAACCCAAGATGACTTCACCCTCAAAATGACTGTGTTTCAGGAAATCTAATGATGCTTCAACTTAATCAATGGAACGAGCTGTTCTTACAATGAAAATAACAAACCATGCTGCCTTTATTTTGTTTCACAGTGTTACGTGATGACTTCAGACAGAACCCGCAAGACGCGGTTGTGGCGGTCGGGGAGACAGCCAGTCTTGAGTGTCAGCCTCCACGTGGGCATCCCGAACCCAACACGTTCTGGAGGAAGGAGAAGTCTCGCCTTGACCTCAAAGACGACAGGATCACGGTGGGACCCCCCCCCCCCACCCAATGAGCACCCTTGAGCCTTTTACATATACTAACATAAATCCCACGCTGAGTGACTCATCCATTCACATTGACCTGGAACTGTTGCAACGGCAAGCACTTTTGTATTGAACTGGTTTATGAGATTGTATGCATTGTTTGCCAGATTCGTGGTGGAAAGCTGACCATCTCTAATACTAAGAAGACCGATTCAGGGATATTTGTGTGTGTGGCGGCCAACATGGTTGGGGAGAGAGAAAGTGAAAAAGCTCAGCTCTCAGTGTTTGGTAAGAAATCTTACATTTCACTCTTTGCTTTGTTCAGACGGGGGGGGGGGGGGGGGATCTTGTTAAGTATTTGATTTAGATAAACAGAGAGTATCACTCTGTCAAAAATATATATATTTAGCTTCTATGTTATGTGTACTGCCCACATCCAGAGAGACCAGCGTTTGTGCAACGACCTGTGAACCAGGTGGTCTTAGTTGATGAGAGTGTGGAGTTCAGATGTCAGGTCCACGGTGACCCGCAACCCACTCTGCGCTGGAAAAAGGAGGACGTGGAAATTCCCCGCGGCCGGTGAGGGATGTGTGTAATGGAGTGTAATGTATTTGTCTGTGTATGCATGCGATTGTGTGTACAAAGTCATACAGTGTAAGTCATAATGAATACATGCTGATACACAGAAGGTTGTGATGCCATTGCATTGTGTTCTACAGCGTTCTTGCTGCATGGTTCAGTCTTGTGGGCCCACATCCTCAGCATATATTGTAATCTCACTAGAATAATAGTATTATGAAATAATTATTGGCCTGTCATGTGGATCTTAATAGTTACTGCTCAGTGCTTTATCCCTTTAATTACAATATGTCTTATTCTACAGTCTGGCCATCCATTAAAACCATAATTTATTTCCCCTAACTTTTAGTTTCAAAATTGAAAATTGGACAATTCCTTAATGTTGACATTATGTACAAGGAAATTTACTA
Organism: Brachionichthys hirsutus; assembly: GCF_040956055.1. Lineage (NCBI taxonomy): Eukaryota > Metazoa > Chordata > Actinopteri > Lophiiformes > Brachionichthyidae > Brachionichthys > Brachionichthys hirsutus. Next base: position 78,463 of record NW_027180406.1, read on the forward strand.
CTAAAGTTACTATCAAGTAAATGAAGTGTCAAGTAATTCCAATACAGTATTATTAACTCAACAATTGGCTAAGCTGTGAAGCTCGAAGCCCAGAATCCCACTGGTGGAGTCCAGTCACTGGTGACAGCACCCATTATTTTAACAAGTAAGACCGAGCATGTGTGAATTATTAAGAAATCATCCAAATATATATATATAAAGGTGCAGTCCTCTTGACTGAGCTTTGAGGTAGACTGTAATAACAGCCTCTCTCTGTCTGGTGCGTCTGCCTACCTGAGTTGTGACCCCTTGAATCTAGAAACATGTCCTACTTTCAGACTCATCTTCGCCTCACTTCTTTCATTCTTTGCCTAAACCCGCCAGCCTCCCGGGAGGTCTGTATTTGGGTCAGGGATGCGCTGTGAATGGAGTCCTCAACCGACACTAGACGGACCTCGCAACCATCATCGATATTCTGCCCGCACCTTTTGGAACATCTATTTCAAATATGACTTTTTCCTCACCCCTTGTGCCATTTCTCTGACTGACTTGCCGACCATCTTTGAGTCAGTATGGTTGGCCAGACAATTTTGCAGGATCACGCTAAAAAGGACCCCAGAGAGGGAGAACCGGGCTCCTCTCCTTTCTGTCTGTAGCCCCTTTGAGGCCCTTATCTAAACCATGGTAGCTGAGAGGTTTCTCTCTCCCTCTCTGTCTCTCTCTCGCTCTCTTAGCTGCACCACTGCTGCCTTACACTATGCTGCGCTGGTGCATCCACACTGATGCATGGAGCGTGTCTATGAATTAGTCATTTCTTATTGCTCGACTCATTTATCAAATTCAGCTTGTCAGACTTTGCCACTCCCTTCCTCTCAGACTGTTTGTCTATCTCCCCCCCCATCTGTCTATCCCTCTTGCTTGCTCTTTCCAATGCAGATATACTCCCTCTCTTGCGCGTTCTGTCTCTCTCTCTCTCGCACACACACACAGGAATATTATAGCATATGCACAGACAACACCACGGTGGGTGCCTCCTTTTTTTATATAAATATTGAAATAGTAGGAACAGCTATAGTTCCAGCTGAAAGCACCTTTCATTTTGCCATGCCTTCGTTTCAGCATAATTGCCCCCTTTTTTTCTGCCTCTGAAATGGAGTGTGTGCAGCAGGGAGTCCTAATTGCCTTAGAAATGTTTTATTCTATTAAAAATGACACAAGCTTTATAAAAGCTTCCATGTAAAGCATTGCACGAGTTTATGCACACTTGATTAAATTCCATTGTCTTATGTGGTTTGCCTTTCATTCATTAAAACAAAGATTTTAATATGCAAATTATTGTTTTCGTCTTCTAGTGTTGCGAAAGCAGCCTCGGTTTGTCACTGTTCTCTTCTGTTGCTAGGTATGAGATCAGATATGATAAAGAGGACTTCCTGCTGAGGATTAAAAAAGCATCAGTTAGTGATCAGGGAACTTACACCTGTCTGGCAGAGAACCGTGTCGGTAAAGTGGAGGCCTCTGCCTATCTGACTATAAGAGGTGGGTCACTTCTTGTTCTTGCAAAGCTTATAATAACCCATCCATGATATTTTCTGATATTTCCTGAAGCAGGTCGCAGGACAATCGATCCTTTATTGCTCATTTTACGACTGTTATTGCTCCACTGCTGGAAGGCTGGGCTTGGTCTCACTCTTTCCTTCTTATATAGAGGAATGTTGGAGCTGATTGTTTCAGATCTCCAGCTCGGCTCCAGATATGAACAATTTAACTGGCCCTAAGTGAACTGTTATGACGCTTCCCGGGGGGCTAATTCTCCATCCAGCATGCTCACTCCATATTTACACCATGACTCTGAGGGGAAGCTTTTCCATATTAAAAATTGATATTGTGTGAAAATGCTTTTTGCTCTTGTCCAGAGCAATAATTACTATTTAAAAAAAATGGGCAGTGTTAAAATGTCCATTCAAAATAAGATAAGCAACAATTCATTCAGAAGCAACCAATGACACATTTGCACTTCACCATACATATCCTTCATCACTAATCTCACCAAATACTCATTCTCTGTTTTATATATAGTTCATATAATGGATCCCCCCCCAAAAAAACCACTCATAGTCCTAAATCTGGAAAATATATCTTGACCCTGTCTTCAGAAATAATACTAGTTCATTGCAGAGCATTTATACATGTATTTTCAGTCAAATGCCAAGAGACACATATAGCGAGTTATCACAGATCTTTATGATATTTTATCTTTATTAACTGTGCTTTAATTTTAAAGTTCTTATACATACTGGAGTGGAAATGTAAGTGTAACAAAATGTTAAGCTTTATTATAGCTATTCATATTAATTGTTCGGACTGCAATTTATTTTATTTCTTTACATATGTATTTCATTTGTACTCCTCCCTTAATTTTGCTAAGGCCTTATTTCCATGCCGTCACCTTGTTTTGGTGGAGCTCCACCCTCCTCCCATGGCTGGAAACCCAATTCCACTTCATTCATTTCTGATTTTCATTTTCTTTTTCTGTCCCTCTGTTCTACTCCTCTGCTGTTCTCCTCTCTGTGTTGTGTGCTAATCTCATCCACACCATTGTTGTGTCACCAGCTCGCCCTGTCGGTAAGTATGAGCTGATCCCATTGTGCATGTGTTTTTTTTATTTATCACACACATGTATGCATGGACTTCTGCAGCATTCCACAAACATTCATCTAACTAATATTGGACATGCATATCTACATTTTTTTTCACTATAAATCCCAGGCTTCGTCAAGCAGTTTGTGGAAAAGAAATACAGTTTGGTTTTCATATGAATTGGCTCACCTTGGAATTGTTAATATGTCTGTGCCAATAGCTCGTGTGATTGACATAATCAAGAATGCATGAATCTCTTAGTTAGCATTTTTCTTTACAACTAGTCCTGCTGTAATGCAGTATGTGTCAATGTATTAATTTGTGTTTATGGTTTATTATACCTTAAACCATAGAGGCACCCCAGTTTGTGGTGCGACCCCGGGACCAGATTGTAGCCCAAGGACGAGCAGCTGCCTTTCCTTGCGAGACCAGAGGCAAACCTCAGCCCACTGTCTTCTGGCAGCGTGAGGGTAGCCAGGTAAAGATTCTGATTGCCTCCTTGTGGTGCTGATACAGCCAGCTCTGAAGCGTCAACTTCATGCGGTTGCATAATAGTGACTGCAGGTTATCACAGCAGGATGAGCACCCTTTTGTGAAGTTGCATTTAAAGCGAGTAGGGAAGAGATATTGCCTACGTTTCTTTTTTACATACACGTGATTTTCAAGCTAGAACTATCTTGAAGGCATATATTAAACACATATTTAAAATAGTTTATCTCACAGTTTGTGATAGAGACCATAAGATTAATCGCTTGGGTCAGTTCAAAACAGTGCGCAAACAGTGTTGGCATAGTGAAAATAATGTATGTAACACCCTGGAGACTTGTGGGATATGATATGTCACAACACTGTAATGCTGTATTGCTGTTTGAGAGAGCAACAGAAGAAGAAGAAGGCCAAGAATGCCTCACATTTCACTGGAAAATATCTTGTTATCAGGAAAGAGAATGTTGGAAAGATTTGGCTGATTGTACACGTTTTACCTGCTACACATTTAAATGGCATTATCCACCTGCTTTGGTTCCTTTTAGGATCTTCTGTTTCCCAACCAGCCGACACAGGGAGATAGTCGTGTTTCTGTGTCTGTGAATGGAGAGCTGACCATCTCCTCTGTGCAACGCTCTGATGCAGGATATTATATTTGTCAGGCTCTCACTGTAGCAGGCAGTATCATGGCCAAGGCCCAGCTTGAGGTAGCAGACGGTAAGGCTGGACACACACACACACAGAGAGGGAGAGAATATTATTGTCTGTACAGTATACAACAATATGAGAGCCACAGCAAATTTTACCATCACCAACACACATCACAGCAATTTTTATTTATATATAAATTGTATAGTTACACCCAGTTAAGTAAATTTGTGTAATTTCATATATAATATTACTTAATACTTGAAACCACTGGTGCATAATTGCATGGCTCAATCCACAGTTATATTTTCCCTCCTGCAATCATCTGCAGTGATTTATGGAATAGCTGGTAGATGACAGAAACATCACTGCTTCTCTGGTGTTATTATATGTTAAAATGGACCGAAAATGCAATTATATCTGTTTGCAATTACAGTACACACAAGCACACGTTGTGACTTGATACAAAGAGTAGATGTTTATATGAAACCTGGTCGCTTGGCTCTCTGGATGTCATTCAGATTTGGATGCTTTCTGACATCTTATTTGAACTTGGAAAGCAAGATAACTGTTTGGATTATATTTTAAGGTCCTCATCATTATTATTCTCTATTTGATGTAATGGCACTTTGCTTTATTGTGACTTGCTGCAAACCTCTTTAAAATTATACAGCTAATATAGATATGAGCTTGCAGGACCATATATATCTAGAACACTGCTTTACAAAAGTCTGTTTATCAACCCATACCTTAAGCCAGAGACACTGCATTTCCATGCTCTAAAAGCCAGACGCCTCACTGTGGTTAATTTGAATGATCTGAAAATACTAAAACTGTGAAATAAAAGTCCTCTTGCCTCCCTGATGGAAAGACACTTCGCACTTTTCTTGACAAAGCCTTAATGTCAGCATTAAGTGCTGATCTGCTGCCAGCTAAGGGCTGTTTATGCCTTTCTCTCCATTTGTTGCTAGGCTTTTTCACCCACACATTATTGCATTAGCATATGTTGAAGTGTTTTTGGAGAGCAAATTACTCCTGTTCTGTCACTTAGAGGAGATAGATCAATACCCAAATGTTTGGTTTGGACCACAGAGGATGGGGGGCATGACTGATTGTTGTAAGCACACAGTTGCCAAGATACTAGCTAAATTTAATAGGCTTTTTTGACGTGACTTAAAATAGGGGTATAGAAGAGTATCCTCCAGTGACCCTTTTGTTAAGATTCAGGTATGGAATAATTCATCATAGTAGGTGTTCGGATGGATATAAGAGTTTGCACTCAGTTGCACTCATCATAATGGCGCAAGACACAACTCAAAAAGGCCACTGGAATGTAGAATCTGTTGTACTGCTCAGTTTAAGATTACCACAGTCACACAGACACAAGATGAACTATTTGTCAAGGCCTTATTTCAAGCCCGTGCTTGATGCTTAATTTTGTAATATGAGTACCCTCTAGTTGTAGTATGTGATTTCTTAGAGGAGTGTAGCTAATTAAGAAGTGGTGCTTGCTTTCCAGTCACTTGGGGTTATGCTAGATTAATGTTTTGATTTAAGTCTATCTATAGTTTGCCAGCAGGAAAAAATATACAGTATATTGTTTTTAAGTTTGTTCATTGCAGAATGTATTTCAGTTACTTTCGCCAATCGCCACACAAATGCAAACTATTCAGCCGTCATACTAAAGTAATTTCACATGAAGTTCTACTTAATGTCCCTACTCCAGGCTGTACCTGATTTTTCGACTATTCTGCTTGAGAGCCTGTGTTCCTCACGGTGCAGAAGTAGGTGTGATGAACAATAATACCGAGGAGTCCGCTGCAAACACTTGTGCGAATGGAGACAGGCCAGATAGCAGTGGCGAGGCGTACTAAGGAAATTGGAAGATGGGGTCTGGAGAGCTTGAGAAATTGCTGTTGCAGAGTGCACAAGCTGTTTGTTTTTTTTTCGGATGATAGAACATGTTTTAAAAAGCTTTTAAATAGATGAGTTGTTGTACTGCTTGGCATGACAATTCATAGTTTAGTGTTTTTTTTGCCTGCGGGTGTGAATGCTGGGAGGAGGTGCAGCTGTGAGTCAGAGGAAGAGAGAGGGTAGGCATGAATGTGTTGAGAAGTGTTAATAAGAAGGTATTGTAATTAGCATCGTGGATGAAGCGCCATTAATCCTTACCCAGTAATTAAAGCTCAAAGGTGTGATGCGGAGCAGTGAGCACACTACTCTGCTGCGGAGATAGCTCACTTCCTCTCACAACAAATCCAAGTGATTGAACCCCAACTTCTTGGGTTTGCAGCCACTAAAGCAATTATTGGTAATTACAAATTAACGCCACATAAAGTCATGTTTTGTTTTTTGTTTTTTACACAAATTATGCAAGATCTATCCAGATAGATCAGAGAGTTTTAGCTTCATGTTATGACATAAAAAATTAAAAACCCTTTATTTCAATAATAATATATGTTCTTTGCTCTTTATCCTCAGCCATGAAAGATCGCCCGCCACCCATAATTCGGCAGGGTCCATCAAATCAAACACAAGTATTGGAAGGCATATCTGTGCTTAGGTGTCAGGCGTCAGGGGACCCGGAGCCTACAGTCACCTGGAGAAAGAATGGGGCAAGTCTGCTGGGAAAGGATCCGCGATTTTCTCTTCTGGAGCACGGCAGCCTGCAGATTCAGAACACCAGGGTGGGATTACAGATTGATGACTGTGTTTGTGGTTTAGTCCCTCTATTACTGAACTACTTCGGGCTAACCAAAGTTACTGTGGCCGTGTGAAAACACGGCAAAGTTGTTTGAGCAGGGAAGGTCAGACAATACGTTTGCAAACATAAGGTTTTTAATGCCCATGTGAATATTAATGTGATTCCACTGTGTTGTCAAATCTCAGCAATGAAATTACAACCTTATTGAGCTCTTTATTTAATTGCAAAAACCGCAGACGAAGTAATAAATCATAGATTTTAGTGAAGATACCTGATAGTGGGTTGAAGTGCATGATACAATCTCCTGTCGAGGAGCACAGAACAAAGAGTCTGTCTGCTTTTTTCTGTACCTGGTTGAACAATTGCTTCAATTCCGTTTAGCTTACAATGGTTCCATTAGAACAGTATTGGTTGAACCTATTCTAAATGTGTGCCTGCGAGTAATAATGCTGTGCACTAAACCACTTTCCACTTGCCTGGAGGTTATACATGTGTTCTGTGCAATGTAATTGTTCTTCAGTGGAAGAGACGGGTAATTCTGCATCTGTTTTTCCTTATTTGTTTAATTATTTGTCCACAGGAAAAAGTGATCCACATGTATTGCATCGGCACATAGAGACACACAAACTCAAAGACATCCAGGATGTACTTTCCGTTTTCTGTTTTTATGAGTTTGCTCTTAACATCCTTCTATTGCATGTGAAAGATGAAAGAGAAATGCCCTCAACCACTGGCTGATGTCAGCCGAATGTAATTCAAATGGACAAGTGCAGTCAGGTTGCTTTTAAAAGATGAATGGTAAATATTGATTTTTAAAAGTTGTTAAAAAACTGCTATTTGGTCTGCATGTGTGAGGCAGCAGTTACACTCAAGGACAGAGTGAGAGGAGTCTAAAGGGGCTAATAAAATGGACGAACTGCAATGTACAATGTCCCCCCACTGTGCCAAAGTGTCTCTCTCTCCATTATTGACTCTCTCTCTCTCAAGACATAGCGCAGTCCTCTGCAGCTCCTAAAGCCCTGCATGTATAAAACAAAATGGTCATATCACTTATTTCTTGTGTCAGCACCGATGATGATAATGTTGATGGCACTGGGAATGGGGGGGGGACTATTATTGGAGGGAATCAATTAAGAAAATTAATGTAAGCTCTTACTGGGCTCTTTTTTATAATTGCCCGGTGTTAAGGTTTCCTCCACTCATCCACTCTCCGGCTTTTCTCGAGCCAAATGCAGGCCAGTGGAGGTTAATGCATTTTTACTGTACGACTAGCTGTGAACCTCCTTCAAAAGCCCAGACTGTTGTAAGAGCCTGTTGGAAACAACTTGGATCAGAGTTAGAAAAGCTACTGGATACAGTGAAATGTAGCAGCAGAGCACGTCGTATATAAGCTAGATCACTGTGATGTGAACGAGCAGAGAAAATCTTCATGGGTGGATTTTAGTCTTGAGTTTTTATTTCCTTCACAAATCTGAAATCTCCCTCATTTTAAAGTTGTTTTCGGATTTTGTCTTCCCTAGCTGTCGGACATGGGCTTGTACACCTGTGTGGCAACCAGTTCCAGTGGCGAAACATCATGGAGTGCCTACTTAGATGTCCGAGGTCAGATTTGGAAGATAGAAATCATATTAAAATCAACGTAGCTTTGTTTGATTTGCGATAGCTACAGTATTCATTTTGTGTACGTGTGTTTCCTCGTTTGCCAGACTCCACGGACCTCCTGGAGTTTGTGTCTCACAATGCGACGGCTCTCCCCGGGCCACCCTCCAAGCCAGAGGTCATTGATGTCACCAAGAGCAGTATCTCGTTGTCATGGGAACCAGGGCCTGAGGCAGGCACTCCAGTGTCCTCCTATGTCATTGAGGCTTTTGGGTATGTCTGTGACCTATACCCTCGGGTAACATTTGGTGACCCCAAACTTCCATGGCAGTAACAGATGTACGATGTTTATGTGGGCAGAAAAAAAAAGACACATGTCAGGACAATTTCAAACAGAATTATGGATGCCTCAAAATGAAAATGAATAAAAATCTTATTGGCACAAGAGCTTTTTCTTTCCTCACCCAATCCAAAAAAATATATATTTATTCAGGATGCTCTTCTGTTGCCCCATGCAATTGTATTTACTTCTGTGGTACAATTGCTGCTTTTTTACTGACTTTCATTACATTAATTACTTTTGCTTTTTACAGTCAGTTGGTCAGTAACAGCTGGCAGACAGTGGCAGACCATGTGAAGACCACCGAGTTCACAGTCAAGGACCTGCGACCCAATACGGTCTACCTGTTCATCATCAGGGCGGTCAATGCTCAAGGTCTTGGAGACCCCAGCCCCATGTCTGAGCCTGTCCGCACTCAAGGTATAGCCATGAAAGGGATAGCTATGGATTACTATTAATTAGAAGTGCTTCCACTCTACATGCATTCATTCCTTTCACTCTCCCAGACATTAGTCCCACAGCACAGGGAGTGGACCATCGTCGCGTGCAGAAGGAGTTGGGGGATGTGGTGGTCAGCATGCATAACCCAGTGGTCCTCAGCTCGACGTCAGTGCAGGTCACATGGACTGTGAGTACCTACATTTGATGATTTCCAGTACAGACTCCCATAAGAATGCTGGGCACTAAATGTGGAATTTTCTGGCACACATAGTATACACTGTAGAATTCAGTCTGAACAGCTGGTGCTCCATCAATTTAGAAGGGTTTGAGGTGATGCAAGAATCAAGACTAATGTTTTTATTCAGGACAAATACATCACCATTAGGTAATGCATGTATCACTTCTGCAGGCAGTTTGCAGTCAGCCTTTTATCTAGGAAACATTATTTCTCTCTATTGGCAAGGTGTCCCTACTGCCTGCTGCGACGGGTTAATGACACTAGGAAGGGCTTACGCCAGTCTGTTATTTCATGCTTGTCATTGTGACAACCATGTAGCGTAATGCTGCTTGCAGAGTGAATGGATAAAGCTAAGTTTGTGGTCGGTCTCAGTGGATCCATTATTTAACAAAGCACCGGTTGCAGCAAAAACACGCATTCATTTCACAATGTCAAGCAATTGTTGCTGTACTAAAGTGGATTGTGTACACCGCTGATTTGATCTGAAGTCTTTATCCCTCCTATGTCCTTTGGGAACAGTTGCACAGGTAGATATTTCAGTAAACTTTATTAATACAATGAGGTTAATGCAAGATGAGAAAGCAGACATACATGAGTTGCTTGGGTGCAAGCAAATGTCTCACGGACCGGTACTGGTCGTAAGTGCGGGTGGTTGTAAGTCGCACAGGTCATAACTGGGATAGTACCTGTATTTGTAAATCACATTTTTCTGTTTTGAATTGGAATTAAATCCGCAAGTGTGGGGTTTCAAATGTTTTCATGAAATCTGCAGCACAATATGTGGTAAACACAGAAGATTACCTTTTTTTTTATTCAAAGCTTCAAACCTAAAATTTATTTTCAAGTAAAATCTTGTGTCTACAATGCTTTCACATTCTGTTTTATTTTGTTAAATCTATGATGCCACAGAGAGGAAAAAAGAGATCTATCCTAATAAATTTAGACAGGTTTGATGTTAAGCACCGTGGTGATCCAGCAATTAATGGCCACAATCTGCCGAAGGACTCGGACTGTCTGAGGTTTACAGCACAACCCTCCTCGTGTGGTTTCTTGATTGCCCACTGATGATTAAACTGTATTATTACCTAAGCCTGCATTGTCACAAAAGGCACACAGAAGGTGAAAGGCTATCCACCCCTTTGAAAGCATGCACAACTACCCCCCACATCATTTCCACAGAGCATGTATTCATGCTGCTCTTTCTCATTCTGCTCTTCACTCAGGTGGACAATCCATCCCAGTTTATTCAAGGCTACCGTGTTCTGTTCCGGCAGACTTCAGGTCTGCCCTCCCCTGGGCCGTGGCAGATACAGGACTTGAAGGTTGCTTCAGAGAGGGACATAACTCTCGCTGGTCTCAAGAAAGGCATTGTCTATGAGATTAAAGTGCGACCATACTTCAACGAATTCCAGGGTGCAGACAGTGAATCTATGACAGCACGTACTATGGAAGAAGGTAAGTGACAAAGAATTCTATTTCCTGCTGCCTTTATATTGCAAGAATGCAAGATTTACTTTGTAAATAGCTCTCCTTACTACACGGTTCTATTTGGGGCTGCTAGCTGTAATGCGTAATGGCATTTCAAGTACAGCCACCCACACAGGCACACTGCTGTAGTGCCATGTCTCTTGTGTGTGCAAACAGTTTTTGCAGACAGCACAGTAGGGGACTTTGACAAGTCTTGGTCTCTGTGGGTTGGTGGGCAAACGGGGGAGGGCGAAAACTGTCGCTTTTGACATCAGCCCAACTCTCTCTGCTGCTCTTTGGACCCCCTGCTGCCAAATCTCCGTCACACACCAAAAGGACCAGAGGGATGTGCCCTCCCTTTACCAGCACACACACACACACACAATCAACTGCAGTTCTCTGGATGCTAATGTTTGTGGCATAAATATAAACTAACTGAACTAGCTAAACTAGCGTGAACTAAATACAGTCTTACCCCTTGTCAGAGACCAGCATTATTCACAACCTTTTTGTTCATCGTACATATCGTCCAAGAATTCACAAAAAAAAAAAAACATTTATACAGCCAGAACAACAACAAAATACTTACTTCTGTGTTTTGTTTGTGCTGCAGACTCTGTTCAATTAAAAAAAATTCTACTTGATTTGCTGAATCACCACTGTGATCTTATTCTTTAGCATTGATTTTGAAAAGCCACACTGCCGACTATACTGCCTTGGCATGCAAACTGCAGTGTTTTTTGAGTCATTTCTCAACTGAACGTAACAATAGATCAATTTCTGTAATACTAAATGAAGAACATGAGACCTGAGTCAGTGCTCCTTGAGTTGGTATTGTTTCATGGAAGTAGGCAGGGAGCCGTTAAATATTGTTGCAGTGCTGCATCAGCTGGACTGTTTGGATGTCGGCTTGCACTGAAAGCAAGTCATGCTGAGACCATTAATGCATCTTCCTCCCAGCAGGAAGATTCGGGCCTGGAGACTAGGGATATAGCTGGTGGCGAAAGAGAAACCCAACTCACCACATCCAATTAAAATAGCCACATAGGATCACTAAATGTGTTTGAGGAATGGGGTGCATGCTCTATAGTTACTTGGATTCTGGAAACATCATAGTAGTGGAAAAAATTGGCATAATCTACAGAAACTCTTACATCCTGCAAATATGCTGACATGCAAAAACGCAAGCTATCCCATCAAAGGCAGGTGTCTCAGGAGCTTCAGAGGTCAAAACAAGCGATGCCTACCACCACATAAAGTGGCATTTGTATGTGAAGATTAATGATCCTTTTTAATGAGTTATTAGCGAGAGCAATGTGGCCTGAGGCAGGAGGCTCTTTAACGTCACCGTCACCCCTGCCATCCATATCATCCTGTAGCTTTCCACCACTGGTGGTGGAAAATTACATGAAATGCTATATGTGTCCTTGCCAGGTATGGCCTTCATGGTGATGCTCTGATATTTTGAGACCAGGACAGCAAAGAGAGAAGAGCTAATTGAACTAGAGATCGATAAAGCTATTGATTTGACAGATAAATCAGTGCCAATAGGACATTTCATTAACATAATCCTCCTCATAATCAGTGAATTGGCTAAGACTGGATCTGATAGCTGCACTATCCCCGTTGTTCATAGAAGAACAACGATGTTTTATGTGAAGGCTCAATACAAGAAGTCAGCCTTACGCATCCACCATCATTCGGTAGGTAGAGTGGATTGTGCAGCTGTTATATGGGGACAAATGTGTTGAAATATCTAAATTAATTTGCTTAATTGATGCACTCATTTGCATAACAGGTTATGTTTACCTCTTTATATCCTGTAAAGCGGGACATTAAGCAGCTTATGTACCTTTTGTTTAATTGAACAGCTGTGTTCGGTAAACATTGAAATGTTCCCCGAGTGGCTGGAAGCAATAATTGCTTCAAATTACTCACAAGCTTCTGTGTTCAGCAGCCATCAGATCAGTATTAGTCACATTTTAAGAGCATGCTTTTTGACCATTTCTGTCAGTCTAAGCATTTTCCCTGAGTCATTGCTGGCATCGAGTCCATTATTCACCCACAGGGATTGTTTTTATTGAGGGGGTCTGTCTCCGGCTTCCTCCCACCCCCAAAAACATCCAAATTAGGTGAATTGGTTACTCTAAATTGTCCATAGGTGTGTGGGAGTGTGTGTGTGTGAATAATTGTCTGTCTGTGTATGGCCTTGCAATGCAATGGCGGCTTGTCCAGGGTGGACAAGCCGTGTTTTTAATTTAAAAAATGTAATTAAAAATATTAAATACATGTTTTCCCCCTCTACCCTTTAGAGATTAGTTTCAGTGTACTTGATAAGTGTAGAATCATTTCCTGATTTTTATATTTGCCCACCTGGTTTGGCTTCCTTGCATTGTTGTCGGCCATCATTGCCTTGTCTGCAAACACTGCAGCATTATACATTGCAGATAGCAGTACCATTTTGTAGCTCCCTAATACAATTCAAAGTTGGCACTCTCTTTAATCGTCCAGTCTGTCTATGAAGGTTAACCGGACAGCTTGTTACATATTAAAGCATCCATTAAAGAGGGAACTTTGAATATGGCATCCCGGAAGCACAGTGTCAAATTTCTGTTTATAATCAACTTCAGCATGCTTTCAAGGACATTCTTCACGTGAGACTGAAAAATGAAATGCAGCTACCTTGAAAGCATTTACATGGGGGTGGGTCATAATGGTTCTTATCCATTAAGGAAGTAATGTTGTTATTTGGGGTTGTTTGAAAATCCACTCAATTAAAGAAACAATCTTGCTGTTCTGCTTGGAATGATTATCATTTGTGCAAGTAACGGTCTATTATTAATTTACATCAAAGATGGTTACACAGACCACAGACAGAGGAAGGCTTCTTGGATGTCTTCTGCGCTCAGGACATACAGTGTGTAATCAGACGCGTTTTCAGCAAGCATACGGATGACGCGGACGAAATGGAGCAATGCAACTGGAAAAAGATCTATTTCTTATTTGTCTGTCATCTTTTTTCCCATACTGCTCCCGGCCCATCAGCACCTGGTGCGCCGCCACAGCAAGTGACAGTGTTGACAGTAGGGAACCACAACAGCACATCCATCAGCGTATCGTGGGACCCCCCGCCCTCCGACCAGCAGAATGGTATTATCCAGGAGTACAAGGTGGGATCACATTCTCCTCCTGACACACACTAGCAAACTGAATGTATTACTAACGCGCTGTACGAATTTAAAATATATCCTGTCTGGCATGTCTGTCTTTGCTAGATCTGGTGTTTGGCCAACGAAACCCTCCTTCATGTCAATAAGTCCGTGGATGCAACCATCCGTTCAGTGGTGGTCGGGGGGCTGCAGGCTGGAGTTCAGTACCATGTGGAGGTTGCTGCAGGCACGAGTGCAGGCGTCGGGGTCAAGAGCAAACCTCAGCTCATCATTTTGGGTAATCCGCTCACACACACACACACACACGCACACACACCAAACCACGAGGCAAGTGGAAAGGCCTCCTAATAGGGAACCTAGGTCCCCATCACAGATTGGTGGTCTGGAAAAATGATTTATCAATTTATTGCACTTGAAGAAAGAAGATTGCATTTTACAACGCAGACGTCTACTGAAAAAATCAATAGTGTTTCATTAAGTGTAGTGTCTGGTAACACTGCCAAGTACTGTTAGCCATATCAATAATCCTCTTCAATATGTGGGCAGCTGGTGCTAACAAAGTAGACTGTGTTTTTGCTGGAGCTTATCAGACGATCACATCTTATCAAATAGCAAATAAAAGGATGCCCAGAGTATATAAGCCCAGAATCAATATCAGAGCCCAGGCCAGATGGTCTTCATCTCTGACTTTTGACTGATATATAATAAAACCGTTAACACACAGGGAAAGGGAAACACAGCCCTGTGGACCAGAGCTTAATGATGGGGTGGAGGGCTCCTGCTGGAGAATGTGAATCTAATTTCACAGCACAGTAGCTGCAACAGAAAATCAAACTCTGTCAGAGCTGCTCTGTCAATCCTGTGTCTTGCAGCTCAGGTTGATAAGTGCACAGCCGAATTGATTTACTCTGCCTACATATTGGATACACTGATGCAGTGTATATATTTATTTATTTATGTATTTATATTGCTTTTACCTCCGTTGCCGCCTCCTTTTGCCGCGTCCTGGGGTCTGTTTGTTTTATGGCTGATATGTGATTTCTGTTATAAGTGTATTTCATCAGTGGAGCTGCACGGCGGTGTTTTGCTCGTCTACCATTTTGTTTTATTTCCTCCATAAATCAAACAACAAACTGAAACACAATTGTCACATTATTTGTTCATCTTGGTTTCATTTATATTCTCTGAAAGACACTTTATGTATTTTTGGCTCCTATTTGAAGCCACTGTGGAAATAGACTTAAAGATGTTGACTTAATTTCATTTTGTACCAAAAGGTTTTCATGCATAGAAACTAGAAATAAAATTAAATTGTTGTGGAATTGATATTCAACTGGCAACCAATGTTTTGTCTCTTTCCTCTGTGTGTGTGTGTGTGTGTCTGTGTGAATGCATGCATGTGTGCGTGTTTATACTTTCCTGCTGCACCTCCAGGTGCAGAACTGAGGGACATCGTGACGGGATCGGAAGGAAACAATAGCATCTCGGAAATGGTGAAGCAGCCAGCCTTCATCGCTGGTTTGGGAGGGGCTTGTTGGATCGTCCTCATGGGTTTTAGTGCCTGGCTGTACTGGAGGAGAAAAAAGAGGAAGGGACTCAGCAACTATGCAGGTAAAAAGAACCAACAACAAATAATCAATTTACCGTCGGTTCCACATCAACACAAAATCTCAACACATGCTAGGTCGCTTGCTCTCTCTTTCTCTCTCTCCGATGAGAACTGATGTCATCTCAGATGTGACTCCGTCTGAGCAGGCTAAATTGTCGAACAAAGGAAATATATTCACCACAGATGGAAATAGGCCCTATTGACTTGAATTTAACTGTGCAATGATGTGCATCAGCCGTGCTGGGTTCCATCAGCACCTCGCCTCTACACTCCTCATGCAAGATAAGTAATTTAACATCCGCTTCCACCATCAGACCAAGGCTGGCTGTTTGCACATTAAACAGAGACACGTCGAGGTTTATGTTTGAAATATTCCTTCCCTCATCGCAGGGACTTGGCGAGAGTGCTGTGATTTTGAAATTCAATAAGGATTTGCATGATTGAGTCCTATTCGTCTGATCCCTTTGCTCAAAACAAATTGAGGTGTTTCATTCCGAGCAAAGTGCATTTTAATTTTAGTAAAAAAAAAAAAAAAAACACACAGGTATTTACCAGAATGTTCAAGATATCAGAAATGCCATGTTTTATTTTTTGAATGTTTAATATTACTTCAAACTGTAATACTTCAAATTTCATTTAATTGTGAAGCGCAAGAATAATCAGTTTATTTTGTTTTATCAGTGTCTTTTGAGGTGTAAATTTATCAAATATTAATGTAATTCAATTCAGAATCAACCTTTTTTTCAACCTTGATTCTCCAAGTTTCTTTTTTTTTCTTTTGTAAAAACTAATTGCAGGGCAAAAAGGTTCGAACATGTCACCTTCCTTTCGACTTCGGGGCCATCACTTTAATTCACGCAAAATGTGATGAGATGTCAAATTACTGACCCGAATTATATTAAAATATGATTATTGCTGTCACACCACCAGTGATAAATGAACAAACAAAGCAAAAGACTGACGGACAGTTTTGCCATATATGATTTCATGAACCCCCCCCCCACTCCCCCTTCAAATGGCTGCATTTTAATGTGTTTGATTTATGACTCTCTATCTACCTCTATCCATCTCTGTCTGGAATTGCAGTACAATCATTCACCTTTACTCGTGCAGGTATGTGTCTGTGCATGTTACATATTAAAATATCATAGAAATTTACCAGTAACAACTGTAATGTGTATGTCATTCAATTCATGTTGCTGTGGATTTCGAAGCAAAACAGTCTCTAATCTGCATCCCCTCCTTTCTCTCTGCCAGTTACCTTCCAAAGAGACAGAGGCCTGATCAGAAATGGAAGGTGAGAATCAAATTATCTTATATATATATATATGTACCTGTATTTATATATAAAAACAAGAAGCAGGAAGCCTAATGGGGAGCTTTTCCCCTGACATTTGACACAAATGCCACAAGATGTTAAGCACAATCTGCCCTCTTGTTGACAAGAGCCCATTGTAATACCTGTAATGAGGAGTTCTTTTCTGCTGACTGCAATTTGCGTCCATATTTAATACCCATCTGCTCGCTCATATCAATGTATAACTCACACTGATGTGCACTTGATGAAATCATTAATCACTGGTTTGAAGAGCGCTACCCATGGATGCAGGTGAGCCGCTGTTCTGTTCACTGGCTCAGTTTATATGAGGTTATTGGCAGGACAAGGGGCTGCGGGAGGACGGGAAAGATGATGAATGTGATGTAGAAAAAGGTTGGCATACTGACAGCAGGGATCAGCCAAGTGCTGTGCCTTGAATTTCCTGCTAGGGAGTCTTTGCCAGCTCAAAAATGCCGGAAGTGAGGTGTAAGTTTGCATCCATACCATATCAAAGTGCACATGAACAATAAGGGGAAAAGGGAAATTTGTTTTGCAGATAGTAGCCGAATGGAAGTCTGGTTCTTTGTCTACACGAAGCAGCATATAAGCCCAGAGCTAGAACAAATGTTGAATATAATGGACTAAAAATACACGGCTCTATCATCTTTTTATTATGTTTCTGTTTTCATGAGCGTGCTCACATATGTGTCAGTGTGCTGGTGCTGGCTTATATTTAGAAGTATAAATGCATGCACATGTGTGGATTTTAAATGGACATGTTTGACTTGGTTGTTTGGACACCTTTGAGCTATCCTCAATTCAGCCGTGAACGACTCCCTCCACCAGTTAGGATTCAAGCCCAGTGGAAAATGCTCTGTTTACCTGTACATTAAAAAAGCATAAGCTAATATAAAGCAGTTCTAAATTGTGTGTCGTATTTTTTTTTCCCCCTCCCTAAATTACCGCCCGCAACTTCTCTACCTTGAAGTCAAAGCTGTTATTCATTAGCGTTGTATTTCACTAAGACAAAATGGCATGGTAGCTTTCCTAAACCACCTAATGGGCTTTTGCTGCCTCTGTTGCTAGGAGACAGTGCGCCAGTGCAGCTGATCTGCCAGGGGCTGTCCATGATTCTCAATTTAAAATGTAAATTTCTGTTGTGCTAAGGCTCTAAAGTGAATTTAGTGCGTATTTAGGCTTGCCGTGTGTCTCGGAGGAGAGTAAGGGGTTCTGGAGTTTAGGGGAGGCAGAAGTCTGATTTATAGACTTGCCATTTCATGTCTCTCTGTTGTTTATTGTCGCCTGCGTGCTGGGCTGCTCCACAGGCGAGAATATGCTGAATGAGTTTTCACATTAATTTGCTGTTGATGCCGCAGGAAGGAAATGAGCAATACTGTGATGCTGCCTGCAGTATATTTAAGCATGCCACTGATTCTCACTCTCTCGTACCTATCTCTTTCTCTCCACAAACAACAGTCGTCCAGGCCTGTTGAAAGCGGGCGATCAAGGCCTCCCCTGGTTAGCTGACTCCTGGCCGTCCACTAGCCTCCCGGCCAATGGGGGCTTAGGGAGTCCAAAGGGCGGCGGCAACTTTGGCCGGGGAGGTAAGAGACATAAACAGGATGGAGTGACAGAAAACACAGTTTCAGCAATGCCTGGTTGGACAGTTTTGATGTTCATCCACTTAGAAGCACAATGACAGGACATGATTAGGACGTGCACACACACACACACACACAAATTAAAAGTGCCTTTGAGGGCTATACTTCACTGATGTGATTTGACAGGCCTGATATTTTGCTAAAGTTTATGGTGTTTACGTGTACTTTTCCCATGCCGTTCCTTCTCATGGCCTGCCATTGTGCTTTTTACATGATTGTGTGACACTAATTGTTTGTTTGCGTGGTTTTATTGCACGCTTGCATTTTTCTCTTGCTTTACTGGACTCCTGTCGAGCTGCAGGCAGAATGTGTACATGACATTGGAGCACAAGGTTACAACTGTTTGAATATCCCTCTTGTGGACTCTCACCCGGGCCTCCACAGCATGTCACATGCTAATTACGCTTGTGGATAATCACTTCCATTTATATCAAGTCCATTTGAGACCTGTATTTAACTCATACAGAGAGCCAGCACAGCAGGGAGGCTTAATGACCTTAGAGATCGTTAACTTTCATGTCAGTTAATCCCTCCATGATCCTTTTCCCCTTTTCCCCTCACTGGTGTCACCCTCCTCAGATGTCCTACCATCTGCAGCTGTGGAGAAGACAGGCACCATGCTGTCCGATGGTGCCATCTACAGCAGCATCGACTTCATGGGGAAGGCCGGCTACAGCACCCCAGTACGTCAGCCCACCCCCTACGCCACGACTCAGATACTCCAGTCCAACAGCTTCCATGAGCTGGCGGTGGATAGGCCGGATCCTCGCTGGAAAGCCTCTCTCCAAGCCCAGCAGGAAATAGCAAATCTGGGCTACTCGCTAACTGACAGACGCCCTGGCAGCGGTAGGAACCGTAGTAAACATAAAGCTGTCTTTCTTTTTTTGGGGGGGGGGATGTTTGTGCCTTTGGGTATGAATCTTAGAGGTCTGTGTACTGTAGAAGCGCTTTAACTTCCAGGGAAATTAAGATGTGCCATAAATAGAACACGTTTTAGACTTCTGTCTTGTCCGGAAAAATACTGCAGGGGAGTTGGCAAACTAAGTCAGGAAAAGAGAAAAATGGAAAGAAGTGCATTTATTTAAATATTCACTGAAAATTAACCCTTGGGACAATATTCTTAATTACTCTTCTGTCTTCATCACAATTCTACCCTGAGCGCTTATCTAGCCCAGAAATGTCACACAATCGCAACACATTTCTTTGGGTTAACGTGATTTGTGCTGATGGCAGAAAATCCCTCAGTGATGTGAGTTATTTATGCACCTTATATACATTTAGTAAAATCACAGAGGCATATCTGTCTGTGCTTCAGTGCCCTTACACGATGGGTTATGTGCCAGCCAGAGCTAAATGTCAGGCTTATCAAAGATTTAAAAAAAAACAAAAAAAGAGAGAGAGAGAGAGAAAGATGGTGCTGGAGCTGTATGGATGTAAGTTAAAGTGGTTTGCTGCAGGTTTTCTTTAGGAATGTCAGCATTTAGGGAAAAGTCCAAATTCACTGTCAGCTCACAGAAAAGCAGACATAATGAGCACTGGGGGGGAGACAGGCTTGGATAATTTCAGATAGCAGAGACAGATAGAAGATAGCTGTCAAGGCAGTGTATATGCTGAAGGGTTAGCTTGTGTGAATGTCGCATAGATTAATGTTTGTGTGAGCATTTGGATCTCTGAGAATGTGCAGACAAGCAGACATTTTCCCATTGTTACCTTTGCCCCTCCCCAGGTGCAAAGGTGGGCAAGAAAAAGAAGGTGAAGGGTGGAACAAAGGCTTCCAAATCTAACGGGACATGTTGGGCTAACATGCCTCTGCCCCCGCCACCCATGCACCCTTTACCTGGTACCGAGGTTGACCTCGACCATTACCCGCAAGAAACCCATGGACGAGGGTAAGATGAATGCATGTGTATAATCAGTCTCAGCCCTGGAACAGATGCGCACGAACACAAATATACACTTAAGTAGAAAAAAAACCCACACACGAACATACAAGGTCATGTTACTCTGCACCTGTGTCCAATGTGAGTGCGTTTTTGTGTGTTATTCTGCAAGAATGCTTGGAAGAGAGCTTCTGACATCCGACTGACTAGATTTAGATAAGATGGTGACTGGTTCCAATTGGTGAGAATGTGTACTATTGTATTGTCATTACAGATTTCATATAATAATTCAAATTTAATACGATACACCTGTTTCACCGAGCACCTTTTGATTTTGTGAAACCTGAGGAAAAGACTCGATTGTAATGAGGTACAAAGTAAAAGATGAATTTATCGAAGATAGATATGAGAAGAACAAGTCATGTTTCACTCTCTGAGCCACATGGGAACGTTCCACCCTGTGATCAGACAATGAAAGAAGTATCATGCAGCTCCTACGTCCCTCCAATCTGTGCACTTTGATGAGAGGCAAATCACTGGGAGACAACAAAAGTAACATTTTCTGAATTCTGGAGTATCTCCTGTTATAATGGAGAGAACCCATTATTTTCTAAAAACTCGTAAAATATACAAGTGGGAAGTAGCCTGAGGGCAAAATAATTCCTTTTTTTTCTTCAGACAAACCCTCACTATCTAGGTGCTGCAGTATTTTTCAACAGGGGACCAATGACCTCTAGAATGAATCTGGTAAAACTGCACTGCATAAAATAGGATTATTGAATATTCCCAATAAAATATTCCCCAAATTGATCCATTGCCGTAGTGTAACAACAGTATTACTCTTGCATGGAATGATTTTGGGACAACATTACATTAACAGAAAATTCAGCAACCAAATCCTTCCACAGTTCAATTCATCTTAAACATATATGTGACTGTTTTGCAAACCAATGTAAGGACTAATGCAGAAAGCCTGTCTTCCACATATTAGATATGACAGCAACAGTTGGGTCCCACCCATGTCGGTCCAGACTTACCGCCACCAGAATCTCGACAATGAGATAGATGATGAGAGAGGGCCCACTCCTCCTCTGAGAGGCCGATCCTCCTCGCCAGCTGCAGCTCCTTTCAGCCCGCCTTCGACTTCCTCCCTAAGCTCCGCCCACCACGAGGAAATGCAATCCATCTTGCAAGCGCACCTAGATGAGCTAACCAGAGCTTACCAGTATGAGGTGGTGAAACAGGCATGGTGAGGCTCTTTTAAAGCACCTAACATTTTGGAAAACATCTATCTTCTTTTCTGGTGATGAATAGACATCTATGACATGTAGCTTGTGTGTGTTTGTGTGTATGTGGATTACAAAATATTGTTTGGGTTTGAGTATATCAATGGCCAATGTTTGAGCGTCTTACAATGCCGATGTATACTTTAGAGATAAAAACAGCTCTCCGACGGAGGTCTGAGAAAGTTGTCAAGTCAACGGTAACACATGTTGGAGGGTAATAACTGGGTTCAGTCTAACATGCTATTCCGACATCAGTGAATAGTGTCGGTAATTATGCCCGGGTCTCCTCTACGGCGGATGTGAGCCATCATGGAGGACAGCTGTGGGGGAGATAACAGGCATGTTGGTGACAGCTCTGCCCATTTAGATCTCTTTTAACCAGTTCAATTACAATTCCATTGTGTTAGCCTGACTCATGCCAGCTGAGAGAGAGCAATACATGAAGTCACTGCCGGTATTTACAAGACTCTCCATATACTCATCTTCCTGAGTATGCACTGATTCTGCATTCTGAAACTATCGTTGCATCATTTGGCCTGCTGATGATGCGATCTTCATTGTTTCATTCATTAATATGCACTCTGTCCCCTCAATTATTTAGGCACATGAAAGGCAGCCCGAACGTGTCCAAAAAGACCAACCCGCCAATGGACTTTATGTCCAGCACTTTGGGGTCTGATCTGGGGGCCATCCTCCTTTCCGAAGAAGATGAAGAGGAGGACGAGGAAAGATATGCGGTGGTGTCAAAGAATTTGTGTGGCTTTGACTATGCTCCTGGTCCCAGTTTGGATAGCATTGGGCGCTCAGGTAATGTTTTTCAGGTGGTAAAAATGACTAACTGAAATTAGAACCTCTGAGTAAATAGACCACTGGGTCATTGACAGGAAAAAAGTCATTGTAAGCAGACCTCAGGCTCATCATTCTCCATCTTGCAGACTTGGACACATTTATAGATCTTTTTGCACCTCTCCATGTTTGTTTTTGTCTTAACACTGATAAATGGGCCGTACAATTGAAATGCATGCCAAAATATACAGAGGCAAGAATGAAACGTGCAGTATTATAATATAACTCAAACGAAACAGTATTGGTGCGTTCATCTCCCCAAAGGCTAAGCAATCAAAACCATAAAGTTGTAGTTCTAGTGTGGTAATTGTTATTGAATGACGTTCATGGGTTTTTTTTTGCAATGTGGACAAAATAGTTACTATAAAGTAAAAAAAAGGTTTTAGAGACTCAAAACTACTGCAATAACCCAATCACGCGTAGTTATTTTTGCACAGTTTTCTTTGTCAAAGAGATATCCACACAGTCAATTCAAGGTTATTTTAAGCCAGTCCTGCATAGACATCAAAACCATAACATAGAATATTTAAAAAAACGTACTTAAAAGTCACATTCCCAACATTTAAGATTTGATGTATTTATAAATAGGAATCTGTCTGAAATAATTTCTTTAGAGGGAAACATGAATGCTTCTCCCGCAGGGACGGTACTTTACCATTTTTAGACTCCATTGTTTGGTTTAGAGATTGAGCTCTGCATTGATATTATGTGTTTTCACTCCTTTTGAAAACCCAATGCAGGTTGAAATGCAGGTCATTTGACTAAAAATATTTACAGATAATTAGCAATGCAAACATATTTAGCATCCTGCGTGTCGCTGTCACGTATTGGAAGTCGTTGTGTCAGAAATTCACATATCGTCAGCCCGGTAAGACAAATGATGAACAAAGCCATTGTGCTGGCAGCCTTTCCACAGGGGATCTTCACTGCAGTTGTGGCTCGATGCTTTAAATGCCATGTTTGCACAATGTTTGATTGAAATGAAAAGGCTCTAAGTTTTGCATTTAATATAACTGGATGATTATGAAACAGCGACCAAGAAAATAGTTCTCACAGACTTCTGTTTAAAGCATTAGCTACTGAGTAGTAGGCTTGAGAGAGTTATAGGTACAGTACCGCAAATATTCATTCAAATATTTTTGGGAAATGGCAAGCATTATATTTAAGCACATTAATTCCCCCTGAAGGTAAAGGATCACAGCAGTGTCATTCAGGCGGCTCTGGAACAATGGACCATGGAGCACACGGCACACACAGCCTTGGCCACAAGGGGGCACCACTAACTGGCCACAAACCACAAATGGACAAGGTCGGAACTCTGCCCAGACAGAGAGACAATGTGGCAGATGGTACGTTAACACTCCTTTTTACACTAAAGGTATCTCTAGTCATGACGCATAATTCTCACCCTTTGCCAAACATCCTTACCAATTATCCACTCAACAGCCCACACGCCCGTCATGAAGTCCCTACACAACATGGGTTCCTGCATGCACAGTCCGTGGGCAGCTTCAACCCCAGACTCCTCTGAGGAGTGCATGGTGACCGTGTCAACTCTGGAACGTCAGCATATGGCTTCCTGGAGCGGCACCACAACATCCAACAGGGCAACCCTGAGCAGGGATCCCAGCAAGAGACCTGGTGCAGCTCCCTCTTACAACGGGCAACCCCCTACTCACGGCACAGAGAAACGGGAACACTGTAAGTGTCAATCTTCAAACTGACATATATGCACATATTGCAAAAAGGAGATGCAGCTGTTGAGAGCCGATTGGATTTGATGTTGTGTTTTGTGTGTCTGTCGCCTCTCTTTCAGAGTCTTTGTGAAACATCATTCCCTGCTTTTGCCGCCTGTTCCAGGACACCTTGTTTGCAAGAGCTATGAGATTTACTCTCAGATGAGTGACACAGAGTGACGTCGGGAAGACGGAGAGGAGACAGAGTGAAGACAATGAAACTAAGTGCGAGATAAAATGCGGAGCTGTAAATGTCATGTACAGACACAGAGACCAGTCTCACAGTGTTATTTTCACACACACCCTCTCTCCAAAAGGGTATACAGTATGTTGGGTGTCTGCTTCTGTTTTCTGTCACATGCTGTACAAAGATTCACATGGCAGAGAAGAAGAAAAACCACAATGATATGGCCAATTCAAATGGAAAAGGACTTGCATAATTGTAAATATATTTTTAATGGGTTTTTTCTTTCTTTCTTTCTTTTGATTTGCTATGCAAGCCAAACCCAGTGTTGTCTCTTTTGTGATTTATTACTGTGAATAACTTTTCATTGATTCTCAAACTGTTGGCTTATTTTGAAGAAGCTACTGTATTGATGTACTTTGCACAGAGCATTTTGGTAAAAATAAGCACAAACCCATTGTCAGCTGAGCTGAGGACGAGAATCGATAATGGCAAGTATGGACGTCTATGTTAAACTGAACCGAAACAAAAGATATGTACTTTGACTGTGATGTAATTGTTTTGAGAAATACTAATATATTGCGAGATGCTCAAAAAAAAACACAGTTAAAGCTTGGAAATAATGTCAATATAAGAAACTGTGTTACTTAATAATTCTTGGAATCCTATTATGCATTGTACTCGCAATGGTTCTCGATGAATTGTTGCCATGGCGTTGAAATGGTAACAAAGCAACACAACACTTAATATCCAAAGGAAATATGTAGGAAAAATGATTCCCAAAAAGAGTATGTTAATAAAATATATCTATATATTTGTTTTGCCAGTTCCTTTCCAGTTACATACATTGTCATAGCAGTGCAATATCGAAAGGTTAATGTGGCATTAAAGGGAAACTATAGTACCTAGAGGCCAAAATACACTGATGTCATCTGGAGGAAAATAAGATGCAGACTATATATATAATGTTAAACATCAGACAAAAGTATTTGTCCAATATATTACACTGTTGGAAGGCTGTGGATTGATGCAATCACCTAAAAAGAAATTGTAGAGACTAGATTGACAGCAAGATTTTAAAACAATTTCCAGTATTAAAATGCAACCAATTAGCATTATCTGCCTGTGAGATTTGCGACACCGTGTGTTTACACTTGTTTTGGTGGTTCTGTTCTGATGGCTATTCCGGTCATGGCTCTCCCCTTGAAGAATATTTATCTGCCATATTGGTCTGCCCTCAGGAATACACAGCCACATACAGTAGGGCCATTTTTCAATTGTGTGATGCAAAATAAAATGTGTATGAAAATCAACCAGAGTCTGACACTCTCTGCATCCGCACACAAAGTCCATTCAAATTCACTTTGACACAATTTCAAAAACAGAGGCCAGATTCACTTCATCAGCACATATAAATGTCAGATCAAAGCATAGTTCTCCTGTATTTGCTTCAAGCTATATTGATCAGTTGTCAGATTTTTGCCTTTGCAGTTTGCCTTTTAAGCCAGCACCTGTGGATGTTTTTGAGTGTGTGTGCCCTACACTCTTTTAAAAACGAGACTCATGGTCATAAAACATATTAATCTTGACCATAGCCTGAATGGATTTTGGTTTAACCTAATTCCACCACAGCCATGCCAGGAGAGACTGAAAGTCATTGTGTTTTTTTTAAAGTGCAATTGTTGTAATCCACTCTGCCAGGCCCTGTCAATATTTTTCATCGTGTGACAGATAAACATCGATTAGGATATTGTCTGCAAAACTGCGGATGAGGCACCATCCAGCATTTAAACTTTAAATTGGTCGGATGCGTAAAATGCTATGGGAAGAAAATAACCGCGAGTGTGTAGTCAGTTTTATGCTCACTTGGGCACAATTGAGCTGCCCTCACAGAGTCCTTCTACAACACAATCCCAGCACCCAATCTTGATTAGTCTCCTCCTAACTTACCCGACTTGTAGTACAAGGAAATATAATGAAGGCACTGAATTGCATAGCTGAGCCCACAGAACCCAATTACAATCATCTATGTGCATTTTCAGAGGGTTACAGCTCCGTTTTATTAAAACGTAGCTTCACAGTGGTCTCAGAACAGTGTGGTCACTCAATTGGGTGTTGGGGTTTTGGTTATTTTATTGCTGCAATAATTTATTCAGCACCCAGGGGAATATTTCGCCCTCAAACTGCTTTCCATCTTATGGCAGTGCTAAAAACGTTTTTTCGAGGTAATCGTTTGTCTGCAGAAAACACTCTTGGTAATAATGACAATAAAGCATAGAGGACCATATTAATACATATCAACTTTAGATGGATGACGGTGTTGAAATTACACCATTTTGAACAAAATTCTAACAATTTTCTTGCAGAAGATTTTTAATTTTTTTATTGGAGCCACAATGAAGACATGAGGAAAAAATGGCTCATTTACAGCAACAACCAGCCTCACACAACTTGCCTTTACATGCAGTAAATCATAGCTGAAGCATTGGCCAGTTTTACACACATGAAGCTCTGAATTGAAGCTCCTCGCTTTATAATGAAACAAAATTCTACAAATTGCAAAAGGTTTTTATATTTCACAGTGTGACGCTCAGGCAGGAGACGTAACCACATCCATTACAGTGGGTTTTGTTCAGCTTTTTAATGCCCCCAAATAATAGGAGGACTCCCCATTCAGAGGCCCGTAAAATACACCGACTTCTGCCAGACTGCAAAACTCATTATTGCTGCTGGAGAAATGGACCATTCACCAACATTATTTCATGTCATTACTGCACAAGCTGCCTCATTTGATGCCACTTTTCCTGCACGTGGTTGACAGCCTTCGGTATGATTTTGATAGGGTGATTTGTGACTTACGACTTTTGGCTAATTGCTACAGTTCAACGGTGTGGTGGTTTATAGCGTACACTCCACCAGAGACTGTGGGTTCTGCTCTGTGGCTCGGCTGCCCTGAGGGTAAGCCAGAGACCTATTGGCCTTCATCTCCCTCAGTGACCAATTTATTTCAATCTCCTTCACCCTCATGGTTCGTGAACTTTTATGTTACCTCTTCACACCGACATGGAGGAGCAAGGCCTCGCCTGGAGCTCTCCGATAGAGGGCATTTAGGTCACGGACATTTGCATCCAGATACTGATGGCCATCTTGAACTTTTTTTTTTTGCTCTCATTCACAGATCCAAACAAATTCTTCAGCTCTCCTGATTAATCCTGGAGTCCAGACCCAGCTCTAGTCGCTGGAGGCTCCCCGAGGAGAACGCAGCGGTGCACTCGGAGTTTAGTTTTAATAGTTAGACTCTCTGCTCTCTTGCTCAAATACTTTTCTTCGACGGTCTTCACAGTTTCTCTGCAGATGTTTTTTTATTGAAACTGAGCAACAGCAAGATCCCTGAAGCCAGTCAGAAAGCAACCAAAAGTGAAATAAAAGCCAGTACGTTTCCCCATCCGGTTGCAAGGCGGCAAATATGTTTCTTTTAAGTCCAATTACATTTAATGAAAAAACACCTGCTGGCCATGTTTCATGTGAAGCAGCCCCTCTGCTTGAAAATGTGATTGGTTTCTTTTAATTTCTGTCAGATGCTTAATCTTCAGTTTGCCGCGTTTGGCACCAGAAGGTGGATTTTTACGATCATCTGCTGAAGTTTAAAAGTTATTCTGCGTTAAACTGAAGATTTTATATCGCATTGGATGTCATCTTGTATTTTCTGTGAGAAAAAAATTTGCTTAGGAAAAAATATTCTTCTGCTTTTCTGCCTATTGCAGCTTGCTATGGATGAGAGGCAGGATACACCTCAGACATGTCGCCAGGGCAGGGCTACACAGAGACAGACAAACACTCGTGTACACACTACAGAGAATTTGGAGTAATCAATTCACTTAAATTGCATGTTTTTGGAGGTGGGAGAAAACCCACGCAGACATACAAACTCTGCACAGATCTGGTCCCTTCGTGCTGTGAGATAACAGTGCCAACCACTTCGCCACCCAGTATTTCATGTATATATTTCTTTTTTTTAATCTCTTCTTTATTTGATTTTATCAAATCCTGGAACAAAGCTGTTGGTGGGATACATTTGGATTACAACTAATTTACTGTGGGTGAAATTGCATCCAAGAAAAGCTATGTTTATATTGTATTTTATCTGCATTTAATATTTATTGTGAAAATAGGCTTCCTTTGACCTGATGCCATATAAAACCTCTTTTGTTTCATTGTAATTTTGAACAATTTAACAGTCCCTTCTCTTCTTCACATTCTCTCCCTGTTTTCAGTCAACCTTTATGACAACAGCCAATGAAATATCTCGTAAACAAATGTGAATTTATTGCTGCTGCATGAAGCGCTGGCTCACCACCAGATTTATTGTCTCTGACACCTCCTAATTCCTCACCAACTGCCTGCCTTAAGAGAAAGTAATCTTCCACAAACACAAATGCAATAAATCTGAAATCATAGATTTGCACTCATTGCTCTTTCCCGCACCCCGCCCCCTCTCCATCCGTAACATCTCAATAAACACAAGTAACCCCCCCCCATCCCCTATAGCACTCACACTTGGCACCCCTTGTTGTCTCCATGATGTCAGTGATATGGGACATTTTTTGTCTGTCAGAGCAGAGAGATGCTGCCTATCTCTGACACCACCTGTTTATTTCACTGCTGCAAAGCTGATCAATGTCTCCATCACCCCCCCCCCCCCCCCAGACTTCTTTAACGCAACAGTGCCTCCTGCACATCCTCAATGAACCTCATTATGAAAATCCTATTTCCTGAATGAGTACATGCTCTAGTTCAAGAAGCCAGAGCGCACCAGTTCTACGAAGTCCCCAATGGCTTCCACCACAGATGCAGAATAATAATAGTTCTGGGTTGTGTTAGAATTCAACATTTGGTTTTTGATAATGAGAGAAAATTGAACAACTACATGACATATGGTGAGGTTCAGCTGCTGGATCAGAGGAGACGTTTCCATTCGCAATGCAGCACTTAGCCATCCTGTCTCTGTGAGTGTCCCCCGCCCCCTCCACATGAAGGGTCGGTAAGGGTTGACAGGCGTCCATTTCCCTTTTTCTGTCAGCCTCTCCAGCGGTCCTGCCACATTTCCGCATCGTTGTCATGGCTGGCACTTTGTCAACAGATTGCAGACAATTTGAGAACAAACACTGCAAAATGGAAAATGAAACTTGACAGCACACCCCCCCACCTCCACACACACAAGCATACACACAGTATATCTTAGCAAGTGAGACCAACAGTTGTGAAGGATCCTGAGAAGAAGAAGAACGAATGTAAAAATTGATGGCATCGAAGGCAGCCATTCGTGGGGCAGGGAAATCGTTTTTCAGAGATGAAAACGGCATTGCTCATTCAACTGAATCAGACTCTAATTAATTTTTGTTCTGATTATGTTATTGGAATAATTCATGAGGAGATTTATTACGTGAATGACTGGGTAAACATAGAGTAAAAAAAACTTTAAAAGTTTCCATTTAAGTTATCCTCATGGATGTGTCAGATTTTTAACATTTTGATCTAATGATCCCCTTCATGGAGCGGTTGATGCTCTTATTATGAAAAATATTTATTTCTTCTTTTTATGTACGCATGCAGGTCAGCAGTCATAGGTTGGTGTTTTAATTTGAGCATACTTCATACAGCATTAGTTACGAAGCACCCACCATTTAGTCATGGCAATCACGTCTCTTAAGTGAGAGGTGATAATTGGACAAAAAAAAGGTAGATCGTGTCATATTGAAATTTCTCAAATATGTAAAGTGGGCCATTGGTGCAATGAAAAACATATCTGAGTGTGAATCAGAAGATTCTGGCTGGCTCTTTTGTCAGGAATCCTACTGTTGATGTTTGCTTTTATTTTTCTCCCTTTGGTATGTGTTGGTCTGGAGCTGGGCGAAGCCAGAGTCACCACTCACCGGCGCACCTGCCAGCCATCTGTAATCAAGCCATCTGCCAGCCATCAGCAATCAAGCCACCTTCACTCCACTCTGAATATAACACCGGCCCAGTTCACAGCTCATCGGCAGATTGTTTGCTTACCTACGTGGTCATGTTTTTTTTGCCGTAGCACCTCTGTACTCCAGCCCCCCCCCCCCCCCCCCCCCAGCAGGTTATGTTAGTCCATAGTGGTGCCGTCGAGGCGCCTCAGGACCAACTCTCCAGACTAACCTTGAAATTATGTTGTACAATTATCTATAATGACAAATAAGGCTTCTTCATAAAGGAGGTCAACCTGTTTACACGAGCGAAGCACACACACAAATACTCAGAGTTTTTAATGAAAGCAGCGTGCTGCCTCTCACCTGTGATGTAAACATGTAAATCCCAGATGCAGTCATCATGTATGTGTTAGAAAACCATTAAGTCATTACGTGCGAGACTGACTTCACTCATCTTGATGGAAAACGCACATTTTCACTCACTCAATGTTGAAATGGATCATTTATCTGACTTTGATTGTTTATGGCTTCACAATAAGTGACTTTGAACTGTTTATTTGTTCCATCATCAGAGCAACCATAATTCATTTGGTGCACACTTTGTCTCCCACTTACTGTCACAGAGTGGGTTGGTGAGAACTGATGACAGAATTAAGTGCCTCCAAAGCGCTGATGGCTTTGTTTGAAGTAGACTGAGTGATGTGGGACATTGTGGATCAAGGTGTCGACCAGGGGATTTGCTGATTGATGATCGGTGGTTAATTGTGTATACGTACTTGTAAATTGTTGTGTACAACTCTTTGTTTGTATCAGTCTCACTTCGATGAAATCAGAGGTAAACTGAGGTAAAACAATCTCGCATCAAGGACAAAAAAAGATCAGGGTATCGCCTCATCTGATCTCATCACTGCTGAGTGGGGCTGGTTCAGGGTCAGCCACATTAATAAATCATGAGATCTGTATAATTTTAAAATCACTGTAATTGTGAATAATGTGCCACTTACCGTATGAGTTGAACTTGACACTCACACTCACATACACACACTTTGTAAGACTTGTGTGAAAGACTTTCAATAGCACACAGCTGCTCAGATGAAGGTTCATAAGTGAGGTTAATTGCAGCCTGTCTCATCTCGTCCTCACAGTTTTTCCCTCTCTCTTCCTTAGCCTCCTCACGCACTGCGACCCACAACCACACAACCGGTTGGGTTTACCTGTGGGACCCGCTAAACAGTAACACCCAGCAACAGCCAAAAATCAGGAACTGAACTGAAGTATAGCTTTGAAGCTGTTTTAATTCTGAAGAAGAAGAAAAAATATATTGTGTAACTTGTGAATCTCCTGGTTCTGTTCATGAGATTCAGAAGAGCAGTTGGCTGTTTGAAAAAGTAAGATTAACATTTAAATTTGTCCAAA
Organism: Brachionichthys hirsutus; assembly: GCF_040956055.1. Taxonomy (NCBI): domain Eukaryota; kingdom Metazoa; phylum Chordata; class Actinopteri; order Lophiiformes; family Brachionichthyidae; genus Brachionichthys; species Brachionichthys hirsutus. The sequence continues at coordinate 110,065 of NW_027180406.1, forward strand.
AATACTCACTGTGGGATACTTGAAAGAAAGAATGGGGGAAGTTTTCTATTTCCTTGAAGTAACTTTTACAAAGAGCACAGTTTTTCATATCTTGTTCTTTTATTTTTAGGCTCCTGGTTCATAATAAAAGGTTCTCACATTATTAAAATATATTGAACATAGCAGCATGCTGCCTCAAAGCTTTACTGTGGATCGGCTGGTTGGTGGTTGTAACAACGCTCCTTCCCTTTCAATGATCCATAGTCTAATTAAATAAAAACAATGTCATGCATTGTTAAAACTTTTTTTTTTTTTTTATCTAAACCCAGCAGTAAAAATACAACATATGTTTTGTTTCATGTACAGCATCATAGATTTTGGTACATTTATTCTGAATTTGAATTCGGGGGAAAAAAGGGACAAAATAAATTGGACATGGGTCCCAAAAGGCTGAGAAAGTTATGGACTACTCAAAACCCGATTGGATCCAGTATGCCATGATTATACACAGAATTATACAGCGTCAGCTCAGGAATACTTATAATAAACTTTATTTAATTATCACGTGATTTTAATAAACTTGTTGTCAGTAAACACGGTTTGAATGCAAATAATCTCATCCAGTCAAAGTAGCAAAAAGTTCAGCTCTCAGCTCAGGAAATATAAAAATACACAATGTGGGGGGGGGGGGGGGGGGGAAGTCTGGAAGCACAAAAAATAATCCGCAGTCTTTCCCATGTCTGATTCTTTTTGATTTATTTTTGAATTTTCAAAAAAAAAACATGTCTTTCAAATATCTTTCTGCAGCAGCAGCGAATGCCAGAAACGTCCCAGAAACTGCTAAATAATAAATGAATGATATAGAAACTAAACAAATTCAGGCAGAAGGCAGGAGCTCTGCAGACAGTCCAAAGGCATTGGGGTTTGCAAGGGCTGTACGAGTCTAAAGCCTAAAGAGTCTAAAGATAGAAATTCTGTGTTTCATTTGAAAATACAAAAATGAAAATAAGAAGCATGTTGTTGTTGTTTGTGTTTGAAGAACAGCAATATTTATTAAAACAGAGTATTTTCAAATGACATATCCACATGTAACTTACAGAATATGGCTGGACAATATGACCAAAATCTATAACTCAATGTTACTTTATCACAATAAATAAACAATATATTTACTGTATAACCTTAATATATTAGTGCTGATATCATCTAATACTAATAAAATGGGCAGACTGGCTCGCTGAATTTTGTTACATGGTTGTTGTGGGGCTGTATAAGTTTAATTTAAGTCATAATTCATAGTCAGTAATACAACACTTTAAGTGTATTGTCCAGCCTTACTCCTGAAGTGAAAGTTGAGGGAAAATAGGACTAAATAAAAATGGATTGAAAGTAGAGAAACAATAAATGGAAGCAGTCCAAGTCCAGGTTGTTCCATTATCCCAGGGTGGACAAAGCAGTCAAGATGTCGAGTGAAAGTACCACAGGTGAGTCTGCATGCAATTCTCTCGGTACACAACTGTTCAAATCTGAATGAAAGCAGCTCAAACGTACACAACTGAATTCACAATCACAATCCACTAGCATTTGTCAGCAATCAAGGATAATCCAAAGAGCGATTTCCTCGAGACTGAAAAAAATTATACAATGACTTGGAATAAAATCAAGCGATTGTGCTTTTATAACCAATGCAGAACAAATAATACAGAGACGAGATGTCCATCACTTACAAAACATTAACATTATATAAAATCTTAATTCGAAGCACTTTTGTGGCAGTAAACAGTTTAAAGGATTTACAAGATGGCTGGCAATGACTGAATGACAATTACAGCAAAAGAAATAACGAGAAAAATGACGAGCGTCAAGCAGTCGTCATGGAAAACACTCGCGTAGAAACTTCACAACCGCCATCGAATGTGCATTCATCTCACTGTGCTGAGAAACCAGCGGGTTCAGGCTTCCGACAAACTGGCCGTCCATGAAGCAAACAATCAGTGCAGACTCACACATACCACTGCAACTATTCACTGATTAGTTGTTTACTATTACATTAACAGCCAACTAGCGTTAGGATAAATCTGTTTCAGTAAGAAGAGAGGGAAAAAAAGCATCTTAAATGTGGACTTTATTTGTATTTAAAGTTTTTTACCTCTATGACAGTAAACTCATTGTCTGCGGTTTGAGGGCAGAACAGTGTATTTAAGGATGTGATTTTGGCCTTTGATTAAAACCAGAAAAACGTTTTTCCGTGTGACATTTCATGGCTCCACAACTAACCAATTAATCAAGCTAATAATCCTCAATGAGAATAACTGTGAGTTGCAACCCTATTTAAACATGAGAGCACCTTTTTACAACACCTAATGAGAAAGTCGAAGAAACAAAGCCATGTGTTGAGTCTTTTTTCCCCTTATCGTACAGGTTATCGTCCCTTTTTTTTTAAGCAACTATAGGTCATTTGTGCTCAGGTTGCTTCTTAGCTTTCCAGGAACTGTGGAAATAAAATCAAGGCATGTTTACCGAACACAATTATACAAACAAAAATGGCAAAAATAAAAAATAACTGAATTCAGATTTTATTTACCTCGTCCACTTGTCCCATCTGTTTAGCCAATGAGTCTCCACATGAGACAAAACTGGATGAATTAGCACCATCAGATTCCTTCTGAGCTTGACCTGATGGGAAAGATGGACGACTATACAGGAAGATGTCCCCAAATTCTAAGGGAGGGAGAAAACCTTTTAGTTGGTTAGTCGCTCAGTAAAAAAAACCAAAAAAAAACAGAACTATAATCCATGCATACCTGAATGCGGTTGACTTTTGCTGCTTCCTCTTCCTCCATGTGGAGCCCTATGCCTGTCGTGAGTCTCCCTGTCCTCGGCTGCAGCATCCTTGACCCTGTGATTCCCCGTGCTGCCTCGACGACCTCTGGCCTCCCCGGAGCCCATCCGCGGCAGCGTGGCCCCCCTCGCTTTGCTGTCACTGTGGGACAGCTGGTTGGAGAAACTCAGTGGCATGCAAGAGTCTGGGGAAGCAGTAGAGCAGAGAGGCCCAAATGTTGGTGTCATTGGGCGATGAGTAGGAGATAATCTCACTCCTGGTCTTTACCGTCATTGAAGGCATCGTTGGCTTGGTAGCCCTGCTCTCCAGGCGGGTTCTGTTTATGCCTCCTGGGCCTTTTATGTGTTATTGCGGGACTCATGTTGCTGTCCGTGGACATGGGGCTGCTGGGTCGCTGGTGCCTTCGCCCTGACATCATCAAACGCATTTGCATACATCCTTATTAGAACTATTGTTGTTGTTGACATGTAAAATGAAAGTGAATCAATGGATTTGTAGTAGAAGTCTTTAGTCTTGTAATATTTAATATCTATGGTCAGTTCCAAAATCATCCAGTAATTGTCCTGATGCTTCGGGCTGTCCTAAAGCATTGGATTGAATCCTTCTAGACGCGACACCATTGTGCTAATAAGCAGTATATGAAAGTAAAATAACACTCTTCTTCCCAAGAAGCTCCCTCACCTGACTCCTCGGTGTACCGGCACATGCGAAGCCCTATGATATCCCGCGAAGAGGCTACTGCCTGGTTGAAGTCACCATCCGTGAAGAAGGATCCTTCTGAAGTGCTGACAATGCTGGACCTGCCCGATGATATGTTGTCCTCAGAGGCTGAGCCCCAGCTGTTAATCATGGACCCTGCGACAGATCTGTCCAGATCCCCAGTGCTGGAAGCTGGGGTCTGCTCCATCCCATGGAGGAGCAGCATTTGTGGAGATGGATGGTGCAGCTGGTGCTTGTGCTTCTGCTGGACGGGTTGATGGCTGTAGCGACTTCCAACGAGCTCTGCATCAGTCTCCTCCTCCGCCTCCTCCTCATCCTCTTCGTGCTCGTCAGCGTCCACGGAGAGGGGTATGGAGCTGTAAGTGTGTATTGGGGAAAGAGGGCGAGGATGGCTGGTGATGTGTTGATTGGAAAATGCATTAGAAAGAACTGCAACGTATAGAAATAGTTGACACGGCCCCCGGAAGGTTTAATCTGTGTACCTGTGGTGCTCGGTTCCAGCTTGCAGGCCATTGCTCAGTTGGGCTTGTGACAGTGTCATAGGTGGGTGACTATAGGATGCTTCAAGGGGGGGTGAGGCTACCAGTCTAACTGGTGGAGTAGGGCATCCTTCTATGGTCTCTTCTGGATCAAAGCTGCTAGGTAATATACAAAATAAAGATCAGGCCCCTGAGTGCAGGGTGCTAGGAGCCTTGATGCAGAGAACTACATGCACCCCCCCTTATACCTCCTTTCCATGGGGAGGCTGTACTCATCACAGTCGCAGGCATTCGCATGTGGAGGCGTTTCTACCCAGGTTACTGCATTATGTTTTGGGTTCTTTGGCGCCCGCATTCCCTTCTTTTGGTTTTGACTACCTGGGAAGGGTAACACAGACATATGGCTTGCTCCATTACGATTCACCACTGCACCGTGTAGCTGTCGGCCTTACCTGAGGTGCTGCTGCTGCTGCCTCTATCTGAGCTGTGGTGCGAGCCTCCGGTGTTGTGTTCACGGCTGAAGTTGTAGGGGATCATTTTTGGATGGCTCATTCCTTCGCTTCCTTGCAGATTATCTAAAGAACAAAGAGCCAAGTGAAAACATCACATCTTTCTTATTTTAATATAAAAATGTTCCCCAGTTCTGCTGAGTTTTACCTTTATTAAGCAAGTTTTGTTCAGCTAAGTTGTACTGCATCTGTGCTGCCATTTCTTTCGGTAGTGGAGGCAAATTGGGGGGTTGCTTCCAACAGGGTATGTCCAGAGGCTCTGCTATAAGACCGCCGGCAACTGGCTTATTCTTAATGCTGGCTTGAATGAGCTGCGTGGTGGCATAAGGGATGGGTTCATATGTGGCTGTTGAATCTCCGCCTGGACTCGCATAACTCAAATTGGAATTGGTGAATGTTTTAATCTCATTGAGCTTGTTGGAGAGGTTCACATCGCTGTAAATGGCCGCCTCGGAACCAAGCTGTCCTCCTTGTTTGTTGTCTGGATGGTTTCCATAGTTGGTGACGCAGTCAGCTGAAAGAAACAAAGCAACACAAGCACAGCAAGGAATCAAATCACAAAGCTTCCCGCATAACAGGAGGCTGATTTTTACTGACGCTTTATGCATCTCAAAGCCTCTGAAAGCAGCTCAGTGTTGCACAAACCTGGCCGGCTGTATGTGGTCATGTTGCTGTCACTGGTGCCGTTGCCATTATTGCAGCAGTTGATGCTGCAGTCCTTGTGATTGGCACATGCATTCGGCCAATTGTCTGGCAGCCACAGCTGGTTTAGAGGTTCGCCCATGCTGAGAAGGCCAGGTCTGCAATGAGGAGGACCACAATGCTGCCACTCAAAACCTGCTGTTCTCATATCTCTGCTGAACAAGTGTGATGGTGTTGATGTGAACGGTTCCTTTACTAAAGCAGGTAGACACCTCCCCCTGGTGTTTGCCCAATGTCATTGCATTTCTCTTGTTCTCCAGTCTTAATATAACACAAAGGAATAAAAAAAAAAAATCACTCACCTGCCAGCATTGCACATAGACTCTCCTCTTTGATACGCGACTGCAGAGAGAAATAGAAAAACATTCAGCCTTGATGAGCTGACAAAAGTGGAAGCGCCAAAGGCGGAGAAAGCACATGAAAGGCGAGTTATTCTCAGCAGAACACTTATATCAAGTCTAGACCGACTTCAATGCATGTTTCCATCAATAGGGCACAAAGCCTTTATGCGATGGTTTAATGTGCATGAAGCCAACACAAATAATTGCCTCCACCTTTAGTGATCGCAGCTTCAAGTGTTTGAGATGATTTCTTTTCCACTGTGAGTAAAACATCACACAAATGTAGAACACTTTTCATACATCCCTCATTTAATCAAATGAACCTAAACTTATGGTGCAGGACAACTCGGAGAACTATCAGCCTACAGATGTTTACACGGAAACGTAGCGCTGCTTTATTATGATCAGCAAAGCCTATTATTAAAATGCTGCAATCATGTAATGTATATAGTCTTTTGTTTGCTGTATTCTCCAATTAGATGTTTATAACAATCATATGTACAGTTTGTGTTATATCAGCTGTATGTGATCTTTAACCTGAGTTTACCCATATTCCAATCTCTAAAATATAATAAAATAATAATTACACATATAAAGAGATGGAATGCAATTTCAAATTTGGAGTGAACTGAACGGAACAAAGCTGTAATTTATTTTCCAAACATAAGATATTTAAAAAACCACGTACCTGTAGGCGTAAAAGTGAATGATGGGACTGTATGATCAGAAAAAGACAGGGAAGAAGATGAGAAAATTTAACCCCCAACAGATGGTTCTGTTGTGGCCACGCCTGTAGTCTATTTCGTATGATGAGCAATTCCTTACATGAAACAAGTACAAACATATTTAAATGATGTGTCATCTGCTTTGTTGCTGCCTCTCTCAGTGTCCAGGTGAAGGATAATGGGAGAGACAGGCAACCAGAGAGTGAAACTAGCAGCCGTGTTGCAGCAGACATGATAATAGCAGGCTGGCAAGTTCGTACCTGTGAGAACTGGGCTGTGAGGAGGAAATGTTACCCTTTTATTTGACATGCTTGTCACCCTCTGAAAACATTCCTTATTATCGCTGAGAGGACGGATTGTTATGTGATTAGATGCGGTGGTAACAGTTTGACCGACTGCATGTGAATGTCCTACAAATATTCCCGCATCTGTAACGTGCTTTGACTTACATAAAAGCATTATACACACCTTTGCGGATGCCTGTGTATGTGCTGCTGAGACCTCTTCTCTTCTTGCGGTGACGGTACAGCCACACACTGAAAATCATGAGGATCAACCAGCAGGTGGCGCCAATGGCGGCAATAAATGCCGGTTTCCTCGCCACATCTGAGATCTGAGACAAAATGTCTTTGTCCTCACTGATTTCCATCATTTGGCCTGCAGAGTCTAAATAGTGGAAAAAGAAAAAGTGGAAAAAAGGAGAGAGAGAGGAATAATCATATGCGTGAAAACAACATGCGGCAGCCATGATGAGCAAAGAAGCAAAAAACTTTGTTCCAAAAAGGTGAAATCAAAACATAAGCACAGTGTGCTATATATAACAACGTGTAGTGACCCTGAGATACAGATAGTGCTGTGAGGTGTCGCGTTAGACATTCCTGCAGCAATATTTGCGTTACTCAGTCTAGTACTTTCACCGGAGAAAAAGACAGCACAGCTCCATGTGTCTTTCGTCTGGAAAACGTAAGCAGACCGTTTATTACTGCGCATGCTCACAGTAACAGCTCAGTTACACGCAACATGACATCACTGCATAGGCCACTCAACATGGCTTTGCTACTCATGCTATTAAATATGCTTAACACGATTTGGCATACTGATAGTGTTCTAAAAACATTTACATCTGCCAGTTCACATTACTCTCCAAACAAATACCCTTTGAATTTCTCAAACTTAGCCTTTGTCACTGGCTTAGCGAAGACATCCGCTACCATGTTTGCAGTAGGGCAGTACTCTATAGATATTTTCCCTTCTGTGTGTAGACTGTACAAAATGGTACTTTTACAATATCTATGTGTTTGCTGCTCTGTCTGCATACTGGGTTCTTAGATAGAGCTATCGCCCCCTGGTTGTCTTCATATCTTGACTGGTACATGCTGGTTACTACTATCCATCCCTTTAAGTAGTTTTACAAATACTCTCTTGAGTAGCGGCTGCTAGCGCCATATACTCCGCTTTGCAGGTGGATAGTGCCACTGTTGGCTGTTTCCTGCTCTTCTATGATATAACTGGACCATTCTCACTTAAACTGAAACAGTATCCAGATGTGCTCCTCCTATCATCCCTATCAGATGCCCAGTCAGCATCACTGTATCCCTCAAGCTGTGGGCTTTTTTCACCTTTCTGGTCGTGTAGTTCTTGGTCCATAGTACACTTTAAGTACCTCAGTACGTGTTTTGCTGTAGCCCAATGCTGTTGCTTTGGCTCTGCTAGATGTTGAGATAGTTTACTAACGATCCAGCTCAGGTCAGGTCTAGTACATGTCATAATGTATATCAAGCTACCTCCTATCTCTCTGTATCCTGTTGAGTCAATTACTTCACCCTCACAATCAAATTTTAACATTTGTTCACATGGGGTGGATCTCGACTTGCATTCAGACATTTCAAATTTTGGTAACATCTTCTCTATGTGTCTCTTTTGACTTCTTAGAGTCCATCGCCTCTTTTATTGTTTTAGGCATATCATAAACCACTCTGTAGAAATAATTTACATTTTCACATTCATCATCATTAGGCTCTGCCTCCATTTCTCTATCAGATTCTTCACATGGTCATGTCCTCGTCCTTGACCGCGCCCCCTTCCTCGCTGTGACGTGTCCCATTTTCGTTCCTCTCTTCTCGCCTGGTATTCATCAGGACATGACCTGGCCATGTGTCCCTTTTTACCGCATGTGTAACACTCGACATCAGCGAGGACCATTTTCTTTCCTCTTCCTCTTCCTCTTCCTCGTGACCTTGTTGCCCAGCTAGTCTGGGCTAGTCTTGTTGCCCATAACCTGTAGCATTAGACATTCCTGCAGCAGTCTTTGCGTTACTCAGTCACCAAAATGGTTAGCTAGCTAGTACCTTTTGTACTCATTATTTACCGGAGAAAAGGACAGCACACCGCCATGTGTCGCAGACCGTTTATTACTGCGCATGCTCACAATAACAGCTCAGGTACACGCAACATGAAATCACTGCATAGACCACTCGACATGCCTTTGCTACTCATGCTATTAAATATGCTTAACATGAGGCCAGCTTTTGAGATGTCAAACGAGAATTAAAATCCTTAAAATTTGTCTGTCAATGACAATTTGCCTCTGAGGGCAAACTAAAGAGATGCTCAATTTTAGGGAGGACTCTCACCGAACTGAAAGAAAGTGATATCACTCTTCACCCCGGGTCCAGCATCATTGCTGGCTGCAACTTCTACACTGTAGCGAATCCCCGGTGCCAGACTGGGAATGAGCACGGAGAAGGTGGAGTCGTCAACTGACTGATTTACATGGTAGCGAGTCTCGTTACCCAGACACCAAATCTGTCAAGAGATGGCAAAGAGGAGATGAGATGACAGTGATTGCCCGAGGGACTCATCCAACAGTGTAATGCGCTGTCGCAGAGATGCACTTTGCAGCTTAACTGGTATACACATGATTCAGAGCATGAGTGCAAGCGACGGCAGAAACATTTTTCCCACCTTGTACTCGTCAATGAATTCGGCCTCTTCTCGTTCTGGAGGCGGTTTCCAAGCAACGAGAATGGCAGTCCCATTGGCATCACTCTTTGTCACCGTTACGCCTTGGGGTGCTCTACTAGGGGCTGCAACAAAGACGCACATATTTTATCATACATGCAATAAACATAATAACATCCGATGCTAGCAGAACCGATATTTAATGACTCAGCTATTTTTGGATACATTTCATTTGGAAAAAAAACATTTCTAAGTCACCTTCTTCCAATGTTCTGACCACTTTCACCTCACTGTCAGCTCCCTGGAACTCATCAAAGAAGGGGCGAACTTTGAACTCATAGATGGATCCTCTCTTAAGCTGACCGATTACCACCCCGTCCTCTCTTGGGGCATGTACCTCCAAGATGCCCCATTGCCCCTCTGGCTGGCCATGGACAGCGGACAGCCGATAAAGCACCTTGTAACCCTGAATGTATGGGGACTGTTTCTCGACCTGGTGGAGAGGAAGGGATAAAATGTCTAAATGACATGTCTAATAATGAGACACTTTGGTATAACAAACTACTAAACCTCTGAGTTTGAATCCAAGATATGCAAATGAAGATGCAAATCTGCAAGTGAGATGCATACATCAAGAGTCTTGCATTGCATGAAAGGGAACATCATGCAGGAACATTAAAACTCAGTTCATTCCCTTTGCCTTGGGGGTGATGCAGATTAACATTTCCCCATATCTGAGAATGCTCGCTGTACACCTGATACATGGTCAGCAATAGTTTCCCGACTGCATGTTTTTTGGTCAAATTCAAGCCAAGAGGGGACAAAGCCTGTCACAAAATGGAAAGATTTTGTAGAGCAAAACACAATATAACACACCAACACAAAATCAAGTCTTTGAGCAGTGGATTTATGAGCAGCTGAGAAATGTTTCATCAGGAAATAAATCCTTCATTTCACTCAAGGCAGTTTAAGTCTAGACGTTCCATCTGAACTACTTAGACCTCTGTTTTGATATATCTCTGAAAGCGTGTTTTCTCATTCATCAAACTTCACCTCCACATTTTGCTCGCTAGAAGAAGGGCAAACATGTCAGAATAAAGTCTGGAAAACAGGTCAGCTGCGGAACAGGCTTTTATAAGATTTGATGAAGATATGCTGAAATGTTGTCACATATAACCAATCTCCTACAAGTACGTTATGACATTACCATCCAGTGCACCCTGACAGCAGAAGATGAAAGGATGGTTGGTGCGTGCAGGTGGATAGCCACATCTTCCAGCTCCTTCTGGATGTGACGGTGATCCACTCCCTGCATGGTGGAAGTGCTGTCTGTAGCACAAAAATGATGGTGAGATTTTAAAATACAAATAAAAAAAAAACAGTGATGAACTTAGAGAAAAGATACAGTCTGAAGTAAAACTAAAAGAAAGGCATGAATCGCATCAAACTGACCCTGTGTTCTGATAGAGTCGGAGATTGGACTGGGGTCGCTGAGGCCGTTAGCATTCACTGCTCTGACCATGAACAGGTAGACCGTGGCGGGCTTCAGGTTATTTATAACAAATGTCTGTGTCTTCACATGCTCAGCCAGGGTCAACCATCTGCTGCCCAATGAATAACTGCAGGGAGAGTTGAAGCGTCATCAGATTTCTGATGCAACAGTTAGCAAGCAGTACGCTGAAACACACTTTTGCACATGTCTGACCTGAAGGCCTCGATTAGGTAAGACGTAGATGCTGGAGGGTTGAGGTTTGATTTCCACGACAGAGTGACGGAGTTGCGGCTGATGTCAGTCACCTCGGGTTTGGGTGGAGCGTTGGGAATCAGGTTAGGGTCTACAGGATGACTGGAATGAACAGCAACGCCGAACTCTGCCACAGAGATAGTTTAAGTTTAAGTACAGGACAAAAAAGAAATAAACTTTAAGCAGATATTCTAAATATGTGTAACCTACCCTCCACCTGTAAGTATGCTGTCCAGGAAGCCTCCCCATTGGGGCTGGAAGCCACACAAGTGTAGAACCCTGTGTCTCCCAACTAAAGAGGGCAAGAACAGGAGGGGTGTGGCCTTAAAAGGGTTGCCTTCTCAACTCCCACTTCTAAAATGGTGTCTTGCTTTACCCCCTACCTTAGCGTAGCGAATCTCCAGTGACCCTGTAGCTGCTATAGATACACGGGAGTCCACCAGAGACACCACCACACCATCCCTCTTCCAATGGATGCCAGGAGGTGGAGACCCAGCAGCCTGGCAGCCCAGGACAACAGTGCCGTCGACAGGTACGGTCTGATTGAGGGGACCCTTCCTGATCACAGGAGGAGGGTGGTCTAATGAAAAAAAAACACAAGACGGAAGTAAAAAACTGATAATGGTAACACAATTGAGTCTTGAGTTTGCCTGTCATGCATTATGTGCCCACAGTGTTCGCATTGTCACACACTGGAAATGAATGATCAACAAGGGTGACCTTGTGTACCCCCTTAGGCTGGGCCATCAAAACAGAAACTAGGGAGGTGGGGGTGGGGGTGGGGGGTCGAGTCCGTTATTCATAATGTGCATATATGAAGCTTTCCTTTGTGGTTGAAATGCAAATATACAGTGTAAATAAAGACAAGAGTCAACATATGATTCCTATTCGGAAAAAGCCAACATTACCAAGACAAACAGCCAGAGGTGAGAGTGCCGTTGGAAAAGGTATTGTTCCTTCATGAAATAGAGGAGGGTGCAGATGCAGCCGCCCAGGAATGATGTATTTGCATTGTAACTGTTTTAACGTATTAAACCGTCAACTGGCCCAGAAGCTTCACATTGTTACATTATATTAGGACTGGTGAAAAACACAAGTCGAGTAAACTGACTTTTTTTTTTTTTCAAACATGTTAATAAGATTCTGTGTTTGTTATGGAGAGAGAAGATCTACAGTGTCAGGAGGAGACAAAGACAATGTGACAAAGTACACAGATGTCCCTGGTAGTGGAGAAACTTAAAATAAATTATATCACAGCAGAATAACAAGACAAAGGTCAAATGTTTAAAAACAAAGCAATGTATGAAGAATAGACCACACCCTCAGGTACATCAAGGCCTACCCACTGCAAAACATCGAAATACCAACAAAACAACGGACAAAATGCTTCATAAATGTTCTGCTGCTATCTGTCCCAGATACAACTTTTCATTTATAAGACAGCAAAGCAAATGGCTTATATTTTATGTTATATCTATCAATATGTAATATTTATAATTCAAATGAAATGAAAAATTACTCTATCACAATTGAATCAAGGCAGAATATGTAGAAAAAAATATAAATAGCGCACCCACAGTGCATTATGGAACTATAAATTGGGAAATGTCATTCCCAAAAGATCAAAGTTGCAAAGAGAGAGAGACAGAAAATAAAAGTGAAAAAGATGAAATGCTGCCAAAGAAAATGAAAGACAGATATGAAAGATGTGAAAGATACTCGGAGGCAAAATTGTTAAAGGGAAAACAATGGGTTTATGTGGCTGTGCAGGCGGTGAAGGGGGGGAAAAAAATCAACTTTTCCCCTCCAGCGGAGAGCAACTAATCGTTCGCTCGGCAGAAGGTTCTGCTGGAGCCAACTCCAATCACAGCGGCAAAGCCCAACTAATAACAATTCCACTTAGATAACACTGCTCTCTTTTCACTCGCTGTCTAACATTTGAAAATTCAATGGATGGGGGAAAAAGGTTTAAAAAAAAAGGGATGGGAAAATGCCAGAGGTAATGTGGACCACTTATTTCCATACAAATGCAACACTCCGAATGGGAACGAGAGGAGTGTGAGGAATGGCAGGATGTTGAGAATTTAAGGGAATGGAGGGGAGAAAGAAACAGGTGCAGAGGATGATTTTTAACGGCATGTATTATATATATATAATGTAAAAGAATATGACCCTTTTGTTTTTCATCTCCTTTTATGGATTTCCCACTGCGTGGCTGCAGAATCCAACATGAGCAGAAAGTGAATTTAGGTGGAAATACTTCAGTATTGCTGCTGTCTGCTTAATCTGAAAGCAATTATCTCCATTCATTTAAGATGTGTGGTACTACAGGTACAAATCCCCCCAGACCTACACATGTGTTCATAATCACACAGTTTGTTTAATTGGGAGCTTTGCTAGCGGTATGTAATTATTTGTATGGGCCTCCAAGCACATTTGAATTGCTTTTTTTTAAACAATTATCACACTTATTTCATCACCTAGGATTTAGGTGGTAGTCCTTCAGACCACACACATCATATTAAAGAACCTAAAAACATCCCACAGTTTGTTTTTTTAAGAAACAGAGGAAAATATTAATATACCGCTAATCAATCTAATTATTTTTAATTTAGTTGAATGCTGTACAATATAAAAGTCAAGAAAGTATTCATTAGAGTTAAGGAATATTGGGCCAGACTCTAATACACATAATCACCATGGAAACAGATCATTTTTAAACAGATCATGTGAGCAAAACCTCCTTAAATTCCTTCTGTCCTGAAAACCAAGGCCAGCCAGCACATCTACAAGACAGTGCAGCTGCCCCCCAGTCTGCACTCAAGGCCACGTCTGCACACCAAAGCTGCATCAGCTCAGAGTAGTCTGCTTGGTGGGAATGGGCTGAATTAAGGTACCACCATCTGCCCTACATCGCTCATTCCCATATACTCACTGTCTGTAACCTCTAACAGAGCTTTGGTAATAACGCTGCCAGCAATGTTGAGAGCCTGGCAGCTGTAGAAGCCGCCATCAGAGCGCTGAACATCGGTAATGGTCAGGCTGCCCATCTGTGAGACAGAGAGGCGGCTGAAGGGCTGTGGGGGCTGGTAAGAAAAGAGGAGACTCTAGAGAGGGGGAGACAAAGATCACAGAGTTAGTCTCTCATAATACTAAATCACTATTCCATGCACATGACGTCTCACCTCACTGCCTTCCTTCTGCCAGAAGATAGCAGGTTGTGGGTTGCCAGTGGCCTCACACTGGAAGGTGACCACTCTGCCTACCGCCACCGCCTGATTCCTGGGGCGTACGGCAAATGCTGGGGGCACTGCAGAGGAACAAAGTCCCCAGTTACATGACAGTCTGACGCATTCCATCCCTCCAATTTGTAGGTCAACAATAAAAAAGTTAGGCAAATATACACAGAAATATCAATTAGAATAAAAAAATCAAGCAGCAAGCTTCTAAATCCTTTACCAATGCATGACAATGATTACATACTGTATTGATGGATGGAATTACAAATAGGACAACAGGAACCCGTGAATTCCATTTGCTGTCAGGTGGTGGATGAGGGATGGATGACAACTTACCAGCATCGACTACAAGGGCAAAAGACACAAAAGAGAGGAGTGCAATGAATAACAAAGGAACATAAAGGAATATGGAACTTCAATGACAACATAAACAGTATTGTGATATATACAGTATATATATATAATATATATTTTAGTATTTATTGTGCTCAGTTTTTATTGTTAATAGCGTTGCTCATAGTTTCATTTATTGATGTTATTCTTTTATGCCTTTTTAACTGGGACCAGACTAGAGCACTGATTTTGTTCCTTTCATGTAAATGTTGGAATGAAATTCCTTGGTTCCTAGTGTTTCCTTTCCTTTCATGTTTCCCAGTGTTGTTCCCTCTCTCTGTTTGTGTGGGTGTGGTCTCCTCCTCCTCCCGTTTCCCTCACCCAAATTTTCTTATTTCAAACCCTTAATCCTCTCACCTGTATTTGTTCTCACACTATCCCACCTGTTCTTAATCGCCGAGATGGTTTGGTTTTTGTTTAAGTACAGGTTTGTGTACAGGCTCTGTTGTCGCATGCTTAGTGATTTTTTTCTTTATTTTGTTGTCCTCCAGGCTTTTTTTTTTTTTCCATTGAGCTGGTATTATAAAACCCAGTCAGACATTATTACTAGGATGATGGTTGTCAATGTACATTTTCAATCAGGCCGAGCGTTGACAATCTGCTTGTGAACAAGTGACCGTGTCTGTTACCCACCAGAGCCGAATGTCAGAAGTTAATTTGCTACTACAGGCTCCAAATCTATTTTCTAATGTGATTTTTTATTTATTTTTATTTTGTTGTTGTGACAGGAGACACCTGTCACAGTAATGCAAAATGTCATCCACAGACAGAGTCACAACACAACTCCATACAGTGCTGCAAACTGACCACAGAGCAGGTCACCTGACTGCCATACCCAATTACATTTGTTCATATTTCCCTCATTTGCGCTGCAGGTTCCAAGCCTGCACCGCAGATTCTCTTACCCATTTCCCCTTATCTACCACTTAACTGAACAGTTTTGCACAGTCCTTATCAAAATGCCAGCTTTTTGTGTTGCTATTTCCTCTTTGTGCATCCTCCGTACCCTAATGTGTTTATTGGTTCGTTTAAATGTCTGACATTTCAGAATCTCACCTGTAACAAGCTTTCATTAGCCTTTCTTTCACTGTTATATATTAGTACAAATCTGCTAAAAATATTTTAGCATATTTTCAATCCAAATCTCTAAACATAACCTTGTGCTTTCCACTCTGTGAGACATTCAAATTGTCAGTATTTGTACACCCAGCACAATAATGATTACATTTGACGGAGAGAAATCTGCAATATGCATGTCTTTTTCATATATTCTTGCACATTTCTTTAGATGAAAGGAGATTGTCCTTGTCTAAATAAGATGGAAATCTCTTTCTGTTCAGGCCTTTCTGGGTCCAGCATGACTGCGAGGTGTGAAAAATGTATATATAACTGCAGGTTTTGGTTATAGAGCCATAGTCACCCTTATGGAACACATGGAAAAAGATTCAATACCACGGAGGGGTGAGGCAAAAGCTTTGTGTCTGAAATGTAAAGTTTGAAGCTAATTCTGATTCTATGATGCAGGAAACAGCTGTGTAATTTGACATCTATGAACTGCATTTATAGTGAAATAAATAGTCAGTATTGTTTCTTCATATATGTTGCTTTCAATTAATGTTTTCTTTAAAAACAACATAATTTTACAGCTATGTCTCCATATTTAAATATGGGTTTCATGAATGGGACGCAATAGTTTTACCCAATGTAATATCTGAAATTAAAAGTCATTTTAAAGTCAGTGTTTCAAATTCAGTGAAATGATTTCATGTTATCTCAAGACATCTCAAGACATTTTGCCATTTAAACAGGATTTTTATTTATTTATTATTAAAATGAATTTGTTTTAATTTTGATAGATTTTATGTCCTTTAATAATATAATCACACAATACAATTAATGATCTAGCCAAAGTTCCCTTCTTGCATGTTCTTAATTTCCTGCTGATATTGAGCTGTCCATTGATCCATCAGCTGTTCATGCTATCTGGTCACATCTAACCAATAGTGACACGCCTTCATTGTCTTTCATGGTGGGAATAAGTGCACCCTCCGCATCCTCGGCCTCATCAGTCTACTGATTCTAACCTGCTGCCGCTTCGTGCGGATTCTATTCGATCACAATCTGCTAGAGGTGCAGGAGCCACACACTTTCTCTAATTATCACACAACTGCTGCAGTAAACATCATCCTTCCTTCATTCACACATCTTTGCTGATTTAACATATTGCTGCATTTGTCCAGTCACTGTCCAAATTACCTATGCCCCCACCCCCCCCTACCCCCTTGGTGTTAATATTCTCAGGTTATTGCAGGGAGAGGAAGGCAATATAATTGGAAACTGCCATCAAACCACCTCCCAGCATGAAACCACACCTGCCTTATCTTTAATTAGTCCTAGTGTCCTCGCAGTCTGTGAAACCCACTGTGCCATTGCTGTGTGGGTGTACATGCAGTACAGTCTTATACTGTGCATGTGACTCTGTCTATCTTTTTGGATCCTGCTTATATGAACTGAAAAACACAACGCACAGAGTAAAAAACAAGGGCGAGGAGATGGATGAATTATTCCTGCCTGTAGCAGCCTGGGGTGAAATAACGGTGACTTGATCTGGATAAAAGAAAAGTGAGTTAAAAGTCACTGCCTGCTAACGTGTGACAATACAGGGCACTTAGTTCTGCGGTTAGATGTAGCTACCTTGACAATTAAAAAAAAAAGGAATCAGAGGCTTTGAAAAGTAAGAGAACTTTATGCAGAAGAGAAGATTTGTGTGGGTGGGCTGTACTGACCGTGTACTGAGAGCGTGGCAGAGGCTTCAGATTTTCCAACCATGTTCTCCACCACACATGTATAGGAACCCTCGTCAGACGAGGTCACTTGGCGAATGACTAAGGTATTTTCCTCTAGGATTTCGAATCTGCAGGCAGGATGGACACATATATAATTGAGAGATGGAAGATGAAAAAAATGGAAACACTGCATTTGCCTGCTAAAATGAATGTGCATAGCAGGCCTTTGTGCATTACCTGCCCTTCGGAAGGTCGGAATCATCTTTCCTCCAGCGGACAGTTGGGACAGGGTCTCCTTGAACAACACAGTTGAACTCCACACTCTCGTCTGCCAACACCACTGTGCTGCTGGGCCTCTTCACAAATGTTGGGCGCTCTAGAGGGCAGCAAAACTATCAGTATAACCATCGCTGTCGCGGCTGCTATGTCCCCATACTTCAGGATTTACCATGGCCTCAGGTTAATCATATAACTATCTAATCTTTAGAAAAATAATATAAAATAGCTGTAAATTGTTGAACCCCTTGGGTAGTTCCTGTAAAAAACATTTATTATGCCAAATCTGCAGAACTACAGACGTACTAGTAAAAAAGGAGGTACTATACCCCAGACCACACACAAGGCCAATTAAGCGGGTGGTGCTGATAAGAACTCTATTCTAATGGGAAATTGTATGTGGGGGATGAACACAGTCATTTTGCGTGTGTGTGTGTGTGTGTGGGGGGGGGGGGGGGGTTATTGTAGGTTCAATGGGAAGCTCTCGGAATGAATGGTTTGAGGGGCTGTGGTGTTGCAGCAGGAGACACTGTGAGCAATTTTGCCTGAAGACTCTCAAAAACAGATGGATTAGACGGCAGCATTGCTTTATCAACGTAATTAACAGATCGAACAGAACGGATCGGCAAGATAAAGCACCGTGAAATGAGAGGGCATTAAGTGATGCCCTGCCACACGGGGGGAAGCGCAATCAGGAATCTCACCTAACACAGTGAGTTCAGCAATCTCGCTCTCCCTCTCTCCCACCATATTGGTCCCGACGCAGATGTATTTTCCGGCGTCGCTTTTCCTGGTGTTGGTGATCATGAGCTTGCCGCTGCGGATCTAAAAAAAAAAAGAATTTGGCATAAAGAATTTAAGTCATGCAGTTTTAGCTGTGGATGAAAACTTGAATTCCCGGTGTCAGCCACACATAATCACACCTTTGGTTCTTTACATCATTTTTTAACTATACGCTTCTATGCTTGGCATGACAGCAAGTAGTGTTTTATATGTGTATATGTATGCATTCTTCATCTAAGGAGTCAAATTTGCACCTCCTTTAAGGCTGCGCAAGAAGGTCACCCATGATGAAATTACATAATTCATATCCAGCACTACAGGAGCACAGAACTTTGGGAACAAAGACACTCCCTTTGTGGGAGACGTTCCTCAGATGTTCAAACAGCCCTCTTTGCCTTTCCCAAACTTTTTTACCTTTTCCTTTTCTGTGCCACGATCTGCAAACACACAAGTATGCGCATACTCAGATGCCCTCACGCATACATCAAAAAGATGGAAGATATAGGCATGTCACGCCGTTTTCATTTATTTCATAACCTCTCCTCCATACGCCCCACAGGCGACGGTAGCTGTCTTTAAGGTGTTTAAAGTGTGTTAGAGGTGACACCGCTGTGGTCACGGGAACACTGATTCAAAGACCTGATAAACACCCACACACATCTGAAACCATCTCCCAGGCATCAGCTTCCATTAAACTTTCAGTCCCCTTACTACGACTAAAGATTTCCTGAGCATCCAAACCATTGGACCTCTTCTGTTCATACATGTCTACAAGAGACACGTGTGTCTTACCAGGGGTCGGAGGTCATGGCTGCCTACGCTGCTGTGTCCATCAAGCATGGATTCAATCATCCTACGCAGCGTCAACCATAGTGCAGATGGAATGCCTCATGCTGCAGAGTTCAAACCATCAGCCTTTTATTTATTACCCCCCCCCCCTCCCCACTCCGGGCTGGCCTTCATACTACACAGTGAATAAATAGCAACTAATAGATGCCAAACTATGGCTGAGATTCCAAATCTGTTGCAAATTATGTGGCTTTAATATCAGGATTTTTCTTTTTCTTTTTAAATGCAGTGTTCGTTTACTTCTCAGAGACAATGATACCCACAAGAAAGAAAGTGGGTGTCTGAGGTCTTGAAGATTCAGCGCTCATTTGATGGGATGTGAATGCACGTACTCGCATTAAAAGTCAATAAAAAAAAAGAGTCTTTATACGACGGAAACAGAATTATATAATTTAATACAAACACAGTGTTGATACTGCTTGTTATTAAAAATGAACCCACATTAACGCATGACTAACATCTGGCATTATTAGGATCCTTTCCACAAAGACAGGCTTTGGCAAGCAGCGAAAACACATACTGTATTTCACTGGACCATAGCAAAGATACTAAAAATCGCTTCATTTAGTTTATTATTTGTAATATAGTTTAGTTAGTCACACATAAAATTGAGCTGCTTGATATTAAAACACGGTCGTTCATAAAGCAAAATGATAAAACGTGAAATATGAAATAGATAACATATGCCATGAATAATTTTGTTTGTACAGTTAACTGAATGTCAGCGAAGGGATCTACTAATGGCTCATAACATTTCCCAAACTGTCTTCTCGTCGGTACAGTGAGCCTTAAAATGAGAGCTCCTCCAAATTATCTATAGCCTATGCTAATTTTAAGTCAATGTAACAATGCTTGTAAAGGTTACTTAAAGTAGATGATCCTGCTCTAACTGATTCCACTGACTAATGGCTTTCTGCTTTGCAATGTTTTGCAGTTTGCTGGAAAACCTGCAACAGTTGATTAAACAGAAGATCCAGTGCTTTTTTTTTATTTTTTGTTTCCCAGAATAACTGCTCCTCTTTTGCCTTCACCCAGCCCCAGATGCCCCACGGCTACATTCTGAAGCAGCTTATAGTGTGATGATGTGATTTTCTGTATTAAAACCTTTTAAATAAAAAGCCATGCATCCATGTATAAGAGTATTTTAAAAGCTGCTATTAAGAATTAACTCCAAACTTGATCTGCATATTGATTAATAAATGATGACCTAGGCCACAAGGGGAGCAGGAAGTGACAGGAAGCGGATAAACTCGTGGTGGACTTCTTTGGTCTTTGTACAGTAAGTGATGTCTTTGAGCGAATTCAAAGACATATTTCTGTGAGGGTCATGTGGCTGCACTGGCTGATTGGCCTACGACTCACACCTGTTTTCTGCCTCTCATCCCAGACACACCTGAGGCTGATTACGACCGGCCTTCATAAGCCCTGCTCCGCCCGCTGCTCCTAGTCGGACTATTTTTCATGGATCGTGTCCCTGCTTACAGAACGTCTTTCTGCCGCTCCTCATCCCTGGGATCTGCCTTTGTTGGAGTTTGTATTTTGAGCTTGCTTATTTGCTTTGTTCTTTTGGCTGTGTCTTTTTGTTTAAAAAGATATTTTCGTTGGGCTCCAGCCACCCCGTAACCCGTGCGCAGCTCCGGGATAGTGACTCGACTGATGAACATTCCAGTAAAACTTAGTCACGTTTGTACTGTCTCCGTCCTCTGTTTCTTGGGGTCCTCTCGCACCAGTCCGTAACAATTTCCACACAGAGAAGATGATTGAGGACAAAGACAGGCAAGCAGAAAGTACAAAGCAAAAAAGCAGCCTTTGTATTTTCCTCGGAGGAGCCCCCCACCCCCCACCACCTCGGCTCGGATCCATGCCGCTCCTTAAATCAGAGATAGTTGCTCTGCCCATCGCAGCCACCCAGGAGACCCTCTACCTGTCACTCGATACTAAAATCAGCTTTGAATCTAGGCTTGTGCATCCCTGGCAGCAGGTACAGACATTCGTTATAAACAAATAAAAAAACACACAAACACACACGTACATGCATACGAAATCATGTGAGTTCCCGACACCTGGTTCCTGTTTTGAGTTAAATGAATAAGGAGCTGTCCTGCACCGTCGTACTGGTCTGGAACCACTTCAGATTCGAACATTTAATATATCAGATTTATAGAGCGTTATATCTCCTACGATGACAAGTACTAAAATAAACTTGTGGTTGTTTTCTGCTATTGTGGATTTTTTTTACAGTCATCAGAAGGGAATATAACTCACATATGTAGTGGTCGCCTTCACATTTCCAGCTCTCTGTGGATTCTCAGAAAACTTATGACTCTGTTTTATTGACCACAAGGCAACTATTTTATGATCTCAGCCCGACAAGTATGTTTTTCCATAGTTAGAAGCCACCGAGGCAAGAAGTGGTTCTTTAGAGCTCTAGGAAAGCTAACGAAATACCTAAGATACATGACAAAAGAGTTGCATTTCGCAGTCAGAGAAAATGTGTGCAAATTTGTGTGCAAACCATTGATCGTGTGTCTCTCGGGGTGAAGTGGCCATCTCCTTACCGTGATGCGTTCATCTTTCTCATCTAAAGCGGCGCCGTCTCTCCTCCAGGAGATGGTGGGTTCCGGGTGCCCTCGCGGCGGTTGACACTCCAGCACTGCAGGCTCACCCACCGCCACCATGACGTCCACTGGGTTCTGTCTGAAGTCATCACGTAAAACTGGAAAGCACACAATAAAGGCCAGGATTTGACAAATGTTGAATTTTATCATCAAAACATTTAATTTCTTCTTTTTTTTGCGAGAGAGAGATTAGTCCATTTTAAATTGTTGACTGATCTGCCATTTTATTTTTTTCCTCTTTGCTACCTTTCGATGATGATCAAAGACACATAAAAATATTTCCACTTTTTACACTGGTGTTTTTACTGTTGGTAACTTCGTAACAGTGTCATTCAAAACATCCAGATTTTCAAGTGGTTTAAGTCCTTGCTCCTGATGTTGAAAATACCTGTATTCCACTTGAAGGCAGCATAATAATCGGTTGCCTTCTGGCTTTGCTCGTCACATATTTTAAGAGAAACACATCCACTCTTGTCAAAAACACCTTTATCTATTGGAATTTTAGAGTAAATCAGCACTGAAATGCTACCACAAAACCTGCAAAGATATGTCATCAAAGTACTCCCTAAGTCAAGCAGGGGGACAATGTCCATTGAGAAACACTGCTGAGTAAGCTGGTGGTCTGATTGCTGTTAATAAGACAAGGGGACACTCTGTTAGAGAGCAATTCGGAAAGGTGCGATCCAGACGCTAGTAGACAGCGGAAAGCTGCAGCAGCGATTTATCATCTCCATGAACTGAATAGCCTGCATTCAGAGAGAGAGAGCTCGCCAACCGGCAGCTGAACCGGAGACAAAGCAAACTCACATCCGCCCCAACATGATAAGCAGGAGTGTGACGTCTGGTGGCCATAGGCATCTCCTTCCTGTCTACACCATAAGGTTTCCAATGCACAGCCCAGACAAGCATGAGCAGCAATTCATTCTGCAGACTCCTAGGAGATTCTAAAGCCATAAAAGTGGGAAAGGAAATGAGCCAAAACAATGTCAGAGCTCTAAGGTGAAATATTGGACAATTTTTTTTTGCAAGATGACAACACATCATGAATGAAAACAATCTCCAGCGTTGTGTAACCGAGAGATTTTCTGCTCCTGATGAGGTGAGCAACATGTGCTAATGTGGCTGCCTGTGCATGAGTGACTGCTGTTAAGCGTTCACAGTCTTAAATTTCGGGAGGGGTTGGAACCCGAACAAGCCAAGGGACTGAAGCCAGAACAGAAAGAGCACAACAGCAGATCTCAGAAGGGGTTTAGGGTGAAAAAGACAGGAAACAATGAGGAAAAGACATAACCACTCACAGATGGCGGTGACTTGTTCACCTCTGGCTATGGATTTGTACATAACGCTAGACAAGGAAGCCTGGGAAGCCCAACCAGAACCCAAGATACGGGAGAACAAATTAGGACGACCTTCTAATTGGAAGCATTTTGGCCCCTGCACTTCTTTGAGCTGTGCTTCACTGCTCTGCCCCCTTGAACCTCCGAGCAGGGTTGGAACTGGCTGACTGCGGGGCTGACTGAGCGTTGATGGGAAACAGCTGTCTGACGACCCCCACCAACACCACCACTGTGTCACATGATAAAAGGCATTCCTCGTAAGACGCAAAACATGGTCGAGGTTACTTCAGCAGGAAGAGAGCGAGACCATCATAACTGTGTGTGTGCTGTTAATGCGAATGTGAGTGTGTGCCTGTGTGTTGATTTATTAACTGATAGTATCGAATAATTTCACTGGTAATCAGGTTACACATCTGTTTTTTTACTATCGTGTGAGGTCCAAATGTCTCCACATGATCTGCGAGCATGGGCTACTTCCCCAAACGCTTTTTATTTATGATGATAGCTTAGACGTTAGTGCGAGACATGGCGAGGAGAGATAAGGGTTAAAAGGAGGAGGAGGCTGGGTTTGGGAAATGTGTCCTTGGAAGTGTGCTTGCTTCTGCACGTAATACTAAAGTGTTGGGTAAGCACATAAAAAATCTGGAACATGCATTTTTAGAACTGTTTGTGTTCTCAGAGGGGAGCACATCTGTTTATTGTGTTCTAATGTGAACTGCATGTCTAAGTAAAACCTACGCCAGAATATGCAAATGCAAAAAAAAAAACCTGAACTATGCTAAGGCAGTTACAAACAGCCTCGGATGCCGTTTCTTGTTTCGTTATTCATCTGCTCTGCAAAATATATATAGAATGTCTGGTTATCAGTGCTCTTATCCTGACAAGCTATATTCTCTAGGAGCAATGTTGCTGACGCCGCCGTCTAAACCCTAAAGCCCTAAAGTCATTGGTGCGCGCAAAGTGAAGCTCCATTTGACAGACGTATGCATTTTTAAAATGTTGCAGGAAAATAAAAATGTAGCAATTGCGGCTCTGATTTCAAGGATATTTCAAGAATTATGCCCAATTAGTTTTTGTTTTTCACTAATACTGCAGAATATCATCATAATATTTATCTTTTTATTACAGTGTGTCAGTTTCAACAACTAAACCTTTTGACTTTGCTTCATTATCTTTTTCACTCTTGCATCTGTAAGATCAATATGGATTTGTACCCTATTAAATATTGCATATTTATTCCCAGATCATATTCATGCATTTCATGGATTGGACATACTGTATGTGAATTTCATCATTTTTCAAAAGCCCTTCATCTTATGTTTGGACTGACGCCTAACAGTGAAATCCAGCTCTTTTTAAAGCCAACTGAACCCACCTATTTAACTGGAGCCTTTCACCTTTTCTTCTTTTCTTCTACCATCCAATCCCTCTACATGAAAATCTCATAGGCTACTTCAAAGCACCAGCTCTGGGCACCGTTACCCTGGATCTGACAGTATCTGACATGTTGTTAGTCCTGAAGAGCTTGAACTATATCTTAAAAGACCTACTGCAGCCGTGCAAGTACAATCCTCCATTCAGACTTGAAGTAAACCAAACAAGAACAACATTACAAATGGGCGGGATGCTGGCACACACAGTGTGAATGAACAAACGGCTTCCTTGTTACAGAACTTTGTATCAGATGCTGCATGTCCAGCTGCAACGTTATCTTGCTGTAACAATCATTTGGACGTCCCATGGTCAGCATCAACATAAAGTAAAGCAGTGACGGTTTAAACTAAGATTTGCCAAACAGCTGTGCTTGCCTCGGCATGCAGTTGACATCAGCGAGACAATCAGCAATCATCTTATTTCAAATCTGGTGGCGGCGTTGCCTCACAGCAAGAAGGTCGCAAGTTCAATACCGACTTGGGGCTTTTCTTTGAGGAAATCCTCGACTTCTCTCACAATCAATCTCCTAACCTTTTCCAACCCCTGCCCCCTTATCATTCACCTTCTCTGGTTTCCTCCTGTTTGTTTCCTGCCTGGTCTTACAGAGTTGAAGTCTGGGGAGACAGAATGCTGCAGGAGAAACAGTTGCACCATAGAAAAGCCAATATGCGCTGCTCATGCGTTGCATTGTTGGTAAGGTAGATCAATAGGGATGCACATGCACGCATACATTGACTCACACAGGCATGTCCAGAGGGCCCTGTACCCCTCTGCAAGCTCACAGCAAAGCCAATAATGTGATATGAACTGCAACAGAGCAAATCCAATGAAAAAAATGAAGGTCCAAATTAGTATACATGCCTTAGCTCAGTCTCATAACTACACCACATGAGATTTGAACACACTAGAATCCAGTAGACACTGCAAGCTGCTTATGAAGGAAAATACAAATTCCTTGGCTCTTCTCCCTAAGCTCCCTAATTTGAATTTCATGTTCTGAAAATAAATCATTACCGTACTTACAAAAATCCCTGGGCAGCTAGTTGTTGTTGTTTTTTTGTGTGCATCCAAGGCAATAAGTCCATTCTAGTTTTGTGAGCCAATTCAATCAACATAGGGGCCAATTTACCAGGATCAAGTTTGTGGTCAAATTTCACACTGAAACTTTTCTCCCCACTCCTTCTCTCTTAATAAAGAGGAATAAAGCCCTGTCAAGCCGAGGCATTAGCTTCATGGGCTACACCTCTACATATGCATGCATTTATTTGTTTAAAACCAACCCTTTAAAGACCACAGTGTTAGGATAATAATAATGTATTCTTATTAATTTCTTCTCTTCTTCAACCCGTGGTACAAATTGAAAATAAAAATATTATTCCATATTTAAATTTTACCTGCTGCATTCTGAGTCTGTGTGTGTGTGTTTGTGGATGGGAGTGTGTGTGTGTGTGAGCATGGAAGAACCGGTTCACCGGTTCTCGGATGTTCTGCCACTCTAATCCTGTTGATGTATGTGCAGAACATATCACTCGTGAGGGGCAGACATTAAAGCCAGCTAAAGGGATTGTGTAACCTCCATTTTAATCCCTTCTCCTCATCCTATCCCTCCGTAAGAGGAAAGATAGGAGAAAGAAAAGGAGGAAAAACGGTGCTGAGAATAAGGAGAGGACAGATACAGAGAGACAGACGTACATGAAGCAGATTAGGAGAATTAGAGGCAGAAGAGCGGAGTAAAAAGGAAATTGACATTCACACAGAATTCCATGATGTTGACTCTCCTTGGAGAAAGTTTTGATTTCATCCATTTGCTTTCTGAAAGTAAACACTGGAATATGTAATAACTGGTGAGCTGAGATCAATAAAAGATCTGAAACATAAATGATTGAATGAATGATTCGTTTATTTAACAGGGACAGCGCACATTAATAAACATTTCTGTCAATGTGCCAGAATTAGCCAAAAGGCTATTTTTCATCTGTTGTCCCTGGACAGAAATTCCATGGCCCCAAAATATAAATACATATGAAATAAAATTAATAAAAATACAGATATACAATAACCACATAATTAAAAACTATATCAACTAAAACAATTTCAAGTAACAGTAAAACTTAATGTCTATTAACTAAAATTTTATAAAGCAACTAAAATCATAAAAAACAGGTGACAGTAAAAAACAACAAATTAAACAGCAGTTTCTCTCAGTGACGACACAACTGTGTGCTAATGAGCCATTCCTTAAGGTGAAATTTAAATGCATTACAGCTCTCAAGATTTCTGACGATAAACACCTTGCTCTTTCATTATACAGCAGTTTGGTCCGTTCAATCAGTGCAAATGAGTCCAAGAAAGACTCTCACTCCTCGGGGCTCATTACACAGGTGGAGGACACAGTCCTCTGAAATATGTCTGCAGGCTGTCACCCTGTTTTACTGTCACTGCAGTCTAATACGTGCATTGTTGTGATGGTACAAGCCATGTATGATTGAATAAAATATTTATATGTGGGGGGAGGGGGTCTGCTTTTACTACCTGTTATTTTAGGAGAAGTCTAGATTTGTTTAGCATGAGCTTTTTTAGCCCCTTTTCAATCCCGGGTAAATAATATTCACTAAAGTAAACTCATTAGGCTTTAATTCACCAATCACAGGTGAAAGCCTGCGCTCTGGTCACAAATGTCCCTTTAATTACACCAGACAAGACTCCCACTGGTATGAGTGATAATGGGACCCCGGGAGGTGCATGACAACAGCAGCTTAAAAATGGCCATGGAGCACCAGCAATACCTGAGGATTGTTGAACTCAAAGCAGAATGACCCACATACTGAGAAGTGCACTAACAACAGCCCCCCCCCCCCCCCCCCCCCCCCACCCCACCCCAC
The DNA here is from genome assembly GCF_040956055.1 of Brachionichthys hirsutus. Taxonomy (NCBI): domain Eukaryota; kingdom Metazoa; phylum Chordata; class Actinopteri; order Lophiiformes; family Brachionichthyidae; genus Brachionichthys; species Brachionichthys hirsutus. The sequence continues at coordinate 137,664 of NW_027180406.1, forward strand.
CCCACCCCCTTGGGACCTGACCTCCTCCGAGGAGATGGCGCCCAATTTGTTCCAGTGGTGCACAGCCATTGCTTTGTTACGTTTATGGCCTGTTGAGGATGTGAAGTAGTTCACAGAGAGAGATTTGTGATTAAATTAGATAAACTCACACACACAGACACACACACACATAAAGGTTGTTTGCGCTGTCAATTTTAAAAGCAAAAGCGGAGACCAGACTCCTATATATAGCAGGAAGGCAGAAGGAATAGCAATGAAAACGGGGCATAAAACCAAATCAAGCCCTCCTCTTCTGAATAATGGAGCAAGCTGGAGGCAGAAATCCGGCACTTTTACTCCAGGGCAAGAGTCCCTCGCATGAAAGTGGAGAAAAGCCACACACACACACACCCCACCCTTTAACCCTCTCATTAGTGTAATCCCGCATGTGAAGAGTAAATTGTCATGAATAAATCCACTTAGAAGCCAGCGAATGAAAGACTTTCACTTTGAGATGCTTTCATTACCATTTCAATCAGCATGCCATGCTGCAAAAATGTTGGCAGTGTTTGACAGAGTAATTGGGAACATTAACGAGTAGATAAAATATGGTAAGCGGAGGGAAGCATATCTGTGAGTGAGCCAGTGTGTTTTGTATCAACTGTATGCTTTTTATTTTTTACTGTCAGAAAACACATTCTTGATTATGTTTCCATGGACAACGCCAACGAATCTCATCAAAACAGATAGATTTTTGAGCTACAGTTTGGAGTTTCGTTTTGACAAAAGACAAGAGCTGGAACGCAGACAGCAGTCAGACATAGAGAAAAATTTATTTTATTATCCCCGCCCATAGAAACCTTTGTTTGAGCTGTAAAATGACCTTCACAATGGTGTTTAGAAAATCTCCTTGGGCTAGGTGAGTTCGAAATAAGCACCTTCTATGAACTGTACACACACAAAAAAGAAGTAAAGAGGGGAAAACATCAGGGTATGTGCAATTACACTCTGCAGACAGAGCATAAATCTGAAGCTTTGCGGGATACCCTTTGTTTAAATGAGTATCTAGCCTAATTCCAACCTGGCCTTTGTTTGTGAAAGAAGATAGAGTGGGCAGAGGTAGAAATAATAAAGAGGAAAAACCCAGGAGAGATTCTCCAAGAGAGGAGTGCACCGGGGTCACAAAGAGAGGCGATGGAGAGGAAGAGGGAGAAGATCCGGTGATGGGGAGGGCGATGCATTGTAACAAAGGGAAAAGTGAGTGAGACAAAGGCGTACAAGCTCGGGTATATGAGAAGAAGATGCAGACACAAAGAAACAAAGAGCTACGGGTGAGCGCAACGCCGAGCGAGACGGCTCGACTCTTGCTGCAGCGCAGCGTTGAAATAGGCCAAGTTCTGCCGCGATAAACCCACCTGCACACACTCGCATGCATGCAAATCACACTAAGCACACACACACACACACACTCTTTCAGTTACAGCTATGTTCCGCATCCTAATATACTCCGAGGTGCCTTAGTCCTTCCCCTGTCATCAATCTGAGAGACAGTTCAAGACCCAGGAGAGTAGGAGACTGTGGGCAGGTACGTAACACGCTCCATTGTGACGAAGAGAATGATACGAATCAGAAGGCGCTCGACAGAATCACATCAAAATCTGAGACTATGGCATCATATTCCAAGTTGTATGATGCTGATTGACATTTTATATTCTGCAAAGCAGTAAGCAACGTAGCACAGCAAGAGAACATTACATTTGTGTGTTGGGGAAAGCACAAATAGCAGAATCAAATGTCTCCAAGGTGAATATGATATTATCCTCTGCACATTATTTACTCACTAGTGTTGGATGTCTTGAATGATTGGCTGATTTGGAGCCATTTAGTGCAGCATGTCAGGTGTTTAAAACTGATAATGACGTGTGAAGGAGGAGGGGGGGAGTAGATAGCGCCGCAATACCGCCATGGTTAGCAAGCAGCTGGCTCTCATTTTCACAATCATGTAGTTCCACACAGAGGAGGTATAAAGAGGAAAAAAAGCATACAGCGTTCAGCTTCAGCGGGTTATTTAGATAAATAAGCATTTCTCCGTAAATGTAAAAAGCCGACAAACAGTAGTCTTTGGTACTTAAAATGCCTACACGTTATGCAGAGGTTGGAGATTTAGAGTCAGAAAGGAAAGAGAAGTTTGCCTTTGACGACAAGCTTGTTTGGCTTGGACCAAACGGCACCAGAGAGGAATGACTGCAGGAAAAAAAACGGAATAAGAAGTGAAAGATGAAACTTTAATGATCCCTCTGGGGAGATCGGGTCATTGTGGCAGTGTAGAAAAGGGTATAGATAAGAAGTGACTGCAAGCAGGCTCATGTAGGTAATAAAAGGAATTAAAATGAGAGAAACACATTAGGATTATATGTTCTTTCATAAAATTGAATGTCAAATGTATGCACGTGACTGTCAAACAAATTAAATTGTCACAATGCTGTGTTGGACGTGCATGGAAATGGTTGAATTATCAAACTTTATCAATTATCAAAATTGCATATTGCGGATGAAGAATGACAGAAGAGGGTGAGGACAGACTGAGCGAAGGAGGGAGGGAGGACAAAAGGAATGCGCTGAAACAGACTCTCGGCCCCTTTAATTGATAGGAAACAAGAGGTTTCTGAATAAACACCCGCCACGGAGGAGAGATGGGTTTATTTATCCCCTCCTCGCAATATCCTTCTTTTTCCTGAAGTATTCTAATGACGTAAACTCATGTCATGCTTCACTCAAAGTTCTTCCTTCTCCCGTCTCTTTGCACTTCCCCTTCACTCTTCACCAGCTGTCTATCCGCCATCCTGCCCTGTGTGTATCTGTCTGTTGCCGGGGCGACACGCCACACAACATCTCAAGATTTCCAAATATAACAAAAAGCTGCTTTCAAAGTCAGCTCAGATTTCCTATCGCCGTACCTCCATCGCTCTCTCTCGCTCTCTCTTTCTGGTTTTGCACTCCTTTTTTGCTGTCACTTTTGGCCTGCATTCTTCCTTTTATTCCTAATTACCTAGTGGAGGATGAGGTAGCCCCCTACCATCCCCCATACCTACAGCACCGCTACATCTACAGAAAGACCCTGATGAATAATTTCACATTTCTCTCGCCTTAATTCTCACATACTCAAATTGATTATTGTACAGAAAGCACAGCAAAAAAGAGCAGCCCACTGGGTAATTTGTCTTTTTGACGAGGCGAGTTCATGAATAGGTGTGGGGGGAGGGAAGGAGTGCTCGAAACGATATGGAGAGAAAACGAAAAATTGATATCGGAGGCTTCGCCCGGTCCTGGCTCTCATAGTTCATGCTGTTTGATGCTGTGGTCAAAGGCACAATTAGAGGGAGTGGACATTTGCATGTGCAAATGTTCTTGAAAAAAATATCAAATTATGAGCCCTGCATCCCTGAGAAGCATCTGTAATTACAGCAAACCCATTGGAAAATAAAGCTAATGCAGCGCCTAATCCCTATTGCAAACACTGCTGCAGCCTTGTGGCAACAAACATTAATTTCTAAATTCTTGAATCAATGTGAAAAAAAAAATAAAAGAAAAACCGATGCCTTGATCCAGGTATTTTCAGCCTCCTTCACAATGGCAAGAGCAATGGTTCATGTGCCAAGTTGAGGTGATGACAGGGAGGAAGGGTATCATTTGGACATCACAGGAACGATCACTGGGTACACACAGGAACTTATCATTCGTGTGAGGTATTTTACGAAGCGGCTCTGGTGAAATACACGCACCTGTCCTGACTCATTCCTCTGCAACGTGAGTCACCAAGCTGGACTGAGATTAGGTGTGTGCTGTTGGCACAAGATGGTGCACAACTGAATTTTGTATTTTGTATGCCAAAGAAGAAAATCTGCAGGTTGTACCTTCAAATCTGATTGTCTACCAGTGTAAACTAAGCTAAATCCCCCCCCCCCCCCCCCCAACAAATGTCTTGGCTCTTTCCTTTCCTGCATGTACAGTGCACATCATGTGTACACCCTCATCACTTATTCTCCCTGGTGTGTTCCTGTCTTCCAGCTTCAATCTCTGCTTATTTTCATCTCCTTTGTTTCCTCTAAGCTATCTCACCATCTCTCCAGGCTTTGCTCCACCCTGTTTTCATTTTTTTTCTCTCTCGCTCCTGCTCTAAAGTCTTTCAACTATGCTAGATTTGGCTCACTGATTTTTAGGCTCATGCATGTCTCCTTCTCTTTTCTCCCGTTTGCGCATTCTCCATCCTCCCCAAAACCTCCTAATGGATCCCATGTCAGCAGAATTCCAGAGCGAACCACACAACTGCGTTGTGGCTTTTATGTCTGTCTCTGCTTCAGTGCCTGTCTCTTTCTATGTATGAAAAAATTAGGAGAAAACCTGCAGCCTAATATTACAGTGAAAGAGCTCCAATAAAATTAATCTTAGTGAATAAAGCTGCGTCTAACATTTCAAATGAATAACTCTACGGGTGCACAGTCTATTGTGTGGTTGCCAATGCACATGTTATTATTTCAAAATTACTTTTGGGATTTGGATTCTTCTTTTGTCATATGATTTATTTTTATATTTGACAGTCATTATTTTTCATAGCTTAAGTTTACATTTCCTTTATCCGTGTAGCATGGACAATATTCATAAAAATGGTGATTCTACAATTCAGATTGCTGTTGCATCTGGTAAATTCAGCTCATATTTCAGCACAAATATTGACAATTTGTGCAAAAAGACTGAGGAAATGTATTGAGTTTGTTTGGGGGTGAGGGGGTTGGAGTACACAATGCAGCCTTCTAGATTCTTTTTTTTTTTCAGCTAGCCTATAAAAACTACTCTGCCAGCCGAATATTTGCTTGTGGTGACTGACGACAGATATAATGGCTGTGGTTAGGGGCTGCAAGCCTGCTGCCACCACACACACACACATCTTACTGGTCAGAATGGATGATTAGAGGTGAGGCTGCTGCTTCAACCATGCGCAACCATATATTTTTTTTTTTTACACTTTTGTGGACCAGTTATGCATGTATGAGATTCCTACCTGCAGGCAGCGTGGTTAATCGATAAATCAGGCAGCCCAGGCCACAAAAATTAACATTCTAGTTGGGTCCACCAGGCTCACAAATCCGAAATAAAAATGAAAAATTCAAACCAAAACATTCGGGTTGATAGTGAATTGGTGGTGCATGAATGTGATTCGTCTCCCCCATCAGCAGCCATGCTATCTGCTCATTTACACATGAGACACAGCAGCTTAACTGCTCTCATTATTTAAATGTTCTGACATGGTTTTAGATTTGGTCAGAATCCCATGTTAATTAATGTGCTAATTAACACATGTTAATCACACAAACCGTCCTGGTCCAAACAGCAAACCTGCTGTGAGTAAAGCAATTTGTCCTCCTTTCCCATTCTGAGCTCCTTTGAAACATTTCAAATCAATTTAAATTGGAAGCTAAAAGTTGAATGCTGTTGGTTCGGTTTCATCTCTCCAATTATGTTCAGAACGACAGTTTTAAGAAATGCATGCTTAAAATGCTGAAAGCAGACCCTTTAAAAAAAATTACAATTTAATCATAGTGTTCTAGAAAACACATACAGGCTACATCAACGCAACATAAATCACCTGGAAAGCTTGTTTTGCTTGAAATATTTTTAGACCACATTTAACCAACCAGTAGGAGTGGAGTGAAATATATGTTGTAGTGTTCAGCCTAATCGCGCCTGTTCCGCGTGGGCTGTTGGCTCTGTCTGTGGTATTGCTGGTAGCCGTTTTATTGCTGTGAGCAGCATCCAGCACCAAAAGTGCCCTGCAGTCAATGAGGCGAGGTAAGTGAAGACCAGCCACTGATGTAGGTGAGGACAGACCCGATGCCATCCAGAGAGCCCCGAAACCACATTTTGGCACAAACATTCCTTTGCCCGGTGCAGACTCACTCGTCCGAAACCACAGCACCACTTTTCAAAGGACACGGTTGACCTAAATGTATTAATATTGAGCCTGTGACACACCCAAATTGAACCACATTCAATAAAGCGGCTCCCTGGGTCCACCAAGTCACATGTCAAGTTTGAAATAGATCAAAGCATTCTGAGGGTATAGGCAAATTCCGTTCAGACAGACATTCCACACTTTACAGTTATACATTTGTGCCTGTCAGGGTCTTGCACTACGCTTGCTTTACCTTCTGCTCGACATCTGATTGAGAGGACTGCTGGCTTGTCCTCTGCTTTGGTGAGGAAGTGAACCAGTAGTAGAGTGTGCACCAGCTGTAGCAGGCTCACAGGGACATGTGTCACAAACATCCGAGATAAGACACACACTGGAACCCACTTTCACATCTCTGCTAGGCGCCACACTCCACAGGTATGGGGGCAACACGGGTCAGCCGCTTTGGTGACAAATGGGCTCAATTTGCATTTATTTATCCCTCTGCTTTGTGGATCACAGAACGCACGCTGGTCTGCTCACCGTCACCAAAAAATGGAGGCGATGCACTCAGAGATTAAATCTGTGCTAAAGTCACTGCACTTGTGACATGAATATAAGTTTCTGCTGTACAAATAGCAGGGGCTGGAAGAAAGCCGGGGAGAGTGACGGGGTCAGGAGAGAGTGGGAAGCACACGTTTATAATGTTTGGATTTGATAAGTCCTGGAAATTGCTCTGAGAGGCCCCTCCGCTTCTGGAAAGACAAGCATCCTGCCTGTCCATGACACCCGCAGGGTTGCCTCAGCGAGGAGGCCTTGCGTGACACGACTTTCCCTCCGCTATTAACCTCTGCACCAATATTTTGTGTCTTACAAAGGCATTCGTGTCATCAACGTTCAATCTACAAACACTACCCTAGAATTAGTATTTCTCTCTCGGCAAGTCGGCTCACACACACCCCCTTCCCTTTCAATGAAATTAATGCACACCAACATAGAAACCCCCCCCCCGCTGGTTTTGTCACATTACCTGACAGAACACTGACAGATTTCTTTTTTTTTTTTTTTGCTCAGCGCCAAGCGAGCAGTGGTGTGAATGGTTGAGCCGATATAATTAATTAGTGCTGCACCCATATGGATTAGAAAAGAGGCAGGCTCACGCACAACAGGAGAGTATGTCACATTTCCACCTGATCAGCTCTCAACATTTCCTTCGGTGGCATGCATGCACAGATCCACACGAGTTCCCACACCAGGAGGAAACGAGAGGGGGAGGGCGGCGGTGGCTGCAGCTTTGTAATCAGGGAATTTCTTTGCTGTAAATTTAAGTGGTTGTAGCACCTATAGAAAATACAACATGCAAGATGGCTTGCTGCACCGTATGCACAGAGACAGCTGCTCTGATGGGCGAGAGGAAGGAGGGGAGGAAAGTGAGCATATTGCTAAACAGATTACTTTCCAGCGAGCTTCATAAACAGCATACTGTCATTCTGGCTACAGAGGAATACAGATGGATGGGGGTACATGCTAATGCTTGCACGACGCTCTCAGACATTAATTTTGCTTCTCATTCACCTTCTCTGAATCCAAAGCAAACAACGCATTTATTCCTGCACATTCACATCTCACAGATTTTTTACATAGGACTAAATCTACAGCAACAACTGTTTTGACATTTAATATATGTTCAGTATGCTTTTAATAAGTGTTATAATATCAAAACAAAGTGTAAATTAAACTACATTTCCGCCTAAATGATCTGCAGCCAGAATGGACGGTGCCATTACCTCGTCTCTGTCCAACATTTGTCCCCAATGCACAAGACAAATGGAGTCATTGATGATGGGTACGGACCAGAAAAAATATATATAAAAGATTTCAATAAGGTTGTTTTATTCTTACAATTACCACAGTCACTTAGACTGAATTGCGGTATTTAGTTTCAGCCGTATGAATAAAGAATAATACGTTGCGGTGCACACAATGCAATGCAGCTAAGCTCTTTGTGAATAATAGCATAATCCGCTAGAATTGTGAATAGATATCTAACAATTAGCTCACTGTAATCCATCCAGCTGATTCCTGTTAGTGGGCTCCAAATAGGAGCAGTTATGGATAGGAATATCCTCCCCTGGGAAGAATATTCTGGCATTAGTGACTCAAGGAAATGCTGTCCTTCATTGTCTGTGGAGAGAGAGAGAGGGCTTCTTTGTGTCTCTATGGGTTCCGTGGAGATACAAATGGAATGCAACAGAGGGAGTTGAGGTCAATGTTAATCATTTCTGCTTCGGTCTGTGGTATTAGCATACAGCGAAACACCAATGCCAAGGTTTCCAAGTCTGGCCATGGTTCCAATTTCTTGATTTTGGTTTCTTGTCTTATGGAAGAATGTACCAAAATGACTGGTTTATTGTGTGTGCTGCTGAAATGAAGCAGTTAGGTTTACTGGGGCTGAAATAGGTGACTGTGAAATGTACCCTGTGTTTAATAGCATCTATTGAAGCATTGCTGGATGACATGCATGATTAAAGTTCCAGTGTTTGTGAGCATGATGTTCTGTTCAGAAAGCAAATGGGGGTGACAGGAGGGACTATTGAACACGGCAGAATGTACATCCTGTAAACATTGCCCAGCACGTTCCCTGCTGTGTGTTTACGGCCGTGTGAAGCATCGTGCACTTCTCCCACCTAGAAGCAATTTGGTACTGGAGTGGTCTCGCTGTGCTGTTTCTCACCAGTGCGTTCACATTCTCAGGGAGGATATCGGAATATCATTCCGGGTTCTGTTCTACAACACATCACTCACACCTTTGTTTGATTTCACCTCTCAAGGACAAAAATGTTTTCTGACTTTTTTTATTTATTTACAGTGATTGTATTTGGACAAGTAGTTTGCTGCATCCCCAATACAACGATTGTGAAAAGCATGTTTCTCCAAATTTTAAAAATGACTTTGAAATTGTGTTTCTTTGTCAAACAGGTTGTCCAATATTGCTATAATCTGTCACCTTGAGCAATGTTCACAGGAAAAACCTCATAATGAAATAACATTTCCAATGGAAACTATGGACATAACTGAATATTGAAGGAAGACAATATTGACTCTGGGGGGGATTAAAAAAAATGCTCCTATTCAGCTTGCGTTTCTGCTGCTGACATTTAAAACGCCCTGCCAGACATAATTTCAAAAACATTTCAACTACACAAAGTCTAGAATTGCTGAGATGGAACTCTGATGTATCTAACAGAAGGTGTATAAAAGCAAATATGTTCAAGGTCAAGCGCTGATCTTTAGATTCAAAATGAGAGCATGAACAAAAGATTGGCTGCAAACAAAGCACCTAACCTAAATCACATGTACAGTACTTTACACACGTCTACTGAGAAGCACGCTAATAAAAGTGCTTTTAGTGATACCTGAATATAAATAGTGAATACACTCATCTTTTGCCCTCTCCTCTTTTTTTTCTCCTCCTCCCAGCACCTTGCTATATCCAGTGCTCCTTCCAACCCCCAACAGCAACGTGAGGTGGGAAACAGAATCCACTCCATTACAGAACCTCTAGAGATATCTGCCTTCTCAGCATGCATGAGATAGAACCGTTGAAAGAGATATACACACATACAGTGGAGTATGTGAACCCCTCCACACACACACACAGTAATAATCAATGCCAACAGAAAAGCAACAGAGAGAGAGGCAGACCCAAGGCCAAGGTCTACTCAAAGATAAACCCAAAAAGAAAATATAAGAGCAGAGGGAATATGAGGGCCCTGACCCAAAGTATTTATAATTCTCGTGGCTGTGTACAGTACATTTAATAAGAATTCCTCAGTCTTACAATGTACATCAGCTTATTAAAAATATAGTAGCGTTTGAAACTGAAAAAAGCACGGTAGGAAACTAAAACAACAAAACTTCGGATTATTATAAATATAATGTGCTTCAAAAATAAATGAATGTTGAAGAATGCAGAGGAATTCATAAAAATGTCTGATTAAATGAGGATGTCTGTCGCTGTGGATATTTGCTTGTTTTCCCAGAGGTATGAGAAATATGGGAGTGAAGAGAGGGAACAAAACAGCATATGGCTCTGGCTTTACGCTATTTATAAATGTCACTTCCTGTGAGTGAGAGAGAGTATAGGTGGCAGGGAAAATGTAAGACATCAGACTGACAGGGATCCTACATCATACTCGCTGTCGAGGCACATGCTGTCGACAAACCTTGAGGAAAAACCGACAACATGGGCAGGTGTCCGATGGCTATTAGTGTGAAAACTTCCACATCTGTCAGCGAGGCAAACCAGTTCATGAAGCAGCTGTCAATTAAACAAGCACTCAACTCGAGAGGCGTCTCGCTCCCAAAACAGAGTGGACAAAAAAATAATCATAAATCAGGGCTGTTTCCGGTGAGTGGGATGCGTTGTTGGCCATTGCCATTTTGCTTCATGATGATCTCATAGCATTAACTTCAGGCCAGGAGAAAAAGTTTGTTCCATGTGTGTACAATATATATATCTATGATCAACAGACAGTTTTAATAAAGGTATTCCCTCACTTCACTGTAGTTCTCTTGTCTCACGATGGGTCTTGGAACGCAAATACCGGGATAGAAGTGGGATCACTGTATTTGACTAGTACTTGGAGAGCCCAGACCTCCGCCAAGTAGGTCATTCCCCTCATAATTAGATTTACACCGTCCATATGGTGATCTGGATCATCATCAAAAAGTTATAAATTGCTCTTGCTATCTTTTTTACACAAACCATGAAAAGTAAAAGTGAATTGGAGTTGCTGTGTATTTGTAAAATATTTTTTTCAGCAACCAGGACTGTGAATGGTGACACCTGACAGAATATACAGCTCAACAAGATCTAAAGCTATCAAACACAGAGCTATCTTCAATCAAAAATTTACATTTTTCTACGCCAATAGTAATTTCACTATGAAGCTAAAAGGATATGCTGGATAATATAAATAGTTAATCCATATTTGCTGTCTCCAACATGTTATTGTCGCACTTTCTGGGTGTGACTTGCAGGAATATCTGGATATACGTAAAAGTAGACCACATTAGGTTATGAGACAACTGTCAAACCTCTCCGACTATAAATAATATAGCTCTGCCAAATGGAGGATCCATCAAGTGCAAAGCAAATAAATCTTCCAGCCCTTCTCTCAGATTTGAACTGGCACTCATGTTCATGCCAAATTTTAGCATTTCCATCCTCAGTCTAGTTGTACTTTGTTTCACTCCCCTTATCAATACTGAAAACATGCGATCACGTTAGCATGATTGCAACATATTTCTTAGAGTAAATTATGTACAGTTGGAGTTTACTGTAATAAAATCTGACACAAATCAATACAAATACGTTTGATACCAAGAAAAAAAATGAAAAAAAATATATATATCAGCCAGATATAATATTACTCATGCCTGATTGTGATAAACTGCTGTGAGATTGACATAACTAAAGTGAGCTGAACCCCATTATGATTTGCATAACTCCCAATTAAGACACAAGTGCAGTGCCAGTTTGAAACACATTTGTCCGGAATGGTTTGCTTGTTCAGCCTGTAAGATTGCAGGATGCAGCTTTCTTATGCTAATCCTAAAAGCATTGTATCCACTTTTACAGCAGCATATGTTATCAGCAATCGTTTAACCACAGCAAGTAAAGAGTGGCTGCAGCTGAATACATGCAGAGAATGATTTCCACGCTGCCGCATGAGGACCGCTTAACAAATTTGGGTGAAGCCCCACTCTGAATGGGACGTGGTTAAAATAATGATTGACAAATGTATTTTTGCATAAGAAAAAGAAAGAAACAAATACAATTCACAAACTGGGACGTTTTAAGTTATTTCCTCATTCATTCTTGGTCATTAAACTTAAACTTAACAGAAAGTCTAAAAGGAAATTCTGATAGCCAATGTCCTGATCAGACATTTTCAAATGTGCACGATTGGATCTTTGTACAAAATCCCCCCCCGCCCCACACTTAGCTGGGAGCGTGTACTAAGGTGGAACTATGCTTGAACTCCTGTATGTGCAGGTTTAGACCACCACCCGCTGCCATCTTGGCACAGTTGACATTACCTATGCGATACATCCCAGCCACTTCTGCACAGAATGCTGTTCGTTTTAAAATTGATTACTATTGAAGAAGTAACTATGTCTAACCTGCAGAATCGTATTTGTTTGCAAGTAAGACAGTGTGCATCTGAAAACCATACCTCTATGGGTACATTAAGTGGTTTGAATGCATGTGTGTGCAGCTATGTGTGTACATGAACGAGTCCCAGTGCTGAGGGCTGCATGACTTTGAAGATCGTTTTAATTATGTTCAGTTCCTCTTCAATGTCACGCCATTTTCTCTCTACCTTCCAGTTTCATCCTCTCCTTTAGCTCCTGGTGCCTCATTTTACACTCCCTGTATTTGTGTTTCTTAGTTGAATCTCTGCCATAGCCTTGGGAAGTCTGGGAGAAACTGTAAGGGGAGTTTTCCACAGAGGAAAAAAAAAGTGAAAAAGGATGAGCAAACAGAGAGAAGTGTTTCATTGACAGAGGGATTTTATGCATAATAAAGTAGCCATATAAATTATTTGAAGAATTCCCACATTTGAGAGAATGGATAAAAAGGAGAATTTAACAGATTTCTAGGCAGAAATATACTGAGGAAGGCTCTAAATGATTCAATGGAAACCTTCAAAATTGGCCTTGATCACAAATGGAATTTAGTCCTTGGGCGTGGAAGGAAGATGCCAGCTTAGCAAACAAAGAGATCATGAAGATTAATTATTTCTGCATTCGCAAATAACGTCGCAATGAGTCTGAAAAATATTGAATTTGCCTTTGGTAATAAAAGTGCAAAACAAAACTGAGGCAGTGTGGTGCAATGAGCCAGGAACAGGCACAATGTTGGGTAATGTGTGTGTGTGTGTGTGGTATAACAATAACATTTAAAATAAAAATACTGTATATAGATACAAACTACTTTTACGGAGAGAGCAGCACCAAAATAACACACAAACACACACTACTGTCTGCTGCATGCTATTCACCTTTAACAGACAGACACAGACTTGCATACAATTTGTATGGTGTGTATGAAAATAATGGGAAACACATCCCTGGGCATCAAAGATTTCAGCACGGAGCTTCAAAAATCACCGGCTCCAAACCTGTCTGCATGCTCCAAAGTATTCCCAGGGGAGGGGAGGAGAGGAAGAGGGAGAGAAAGATGAGCAGGGGGAGAGGGAGGGAAAAGGCAAACTATAGGGGATGCAGAACTGACAGCCAGGCAGGCACAGTAATGGTTGTTGTGTGTTGGAACTGTTCACTTCTTTATTCAGCTTTCCACTGAGGAACCACTCCTTTCTCTCATTATTTGTGCCCAGTTTTGGTATGGCATGTTATAAATCACCACATCTGCAGCCTATTAGAGTAGATACTGGGTCTTTGGTAGTGAAAGGTATGCGGCAGGAACAGCACTGCATAAACAGCATGTTACTGTGCCGATGCTCTATCTACAGTCTGTCACTGCGCCACCGTGCTCTCAGTTATGTGCCGTTTTGTATTGAGACACAGTATTCAGTTAAGCAAAGTATTTTTACACAATTATTGAGATGCTGGCTTGTAATGTTTTTTGCATTATGTATGCATGTCATACCGCGTCACTTTCAGCAAGTTATGTTTAATCAGCGTTGAGCTCTTATCATTTTGGTGTTTATAATTGCTTCAGTTCATTACCATGTGGATGATATTCACGTATCTCTCAGGTAAATCGAACAATTACAGCTGGAGGGTTAGCTCTGTTTAGCTAATAGTAGTGAAATGAACCTCTCAGGGCTGCAGATTTACTGGACAGATATGCACACTGTGGCAGGAAACCAGCACTTCAGTGTTTGGACTTTAATTACTTCTGTAAAGGAGGCAATTAAAGCCTTTGCTGGTTTTGTCTGTGTGTTAACAGAACTACACAAAAAACACTTTACAGATTTCCCTGGAAGGGTGGAGCGTATGACAGCGATAAAATCACTTCATTTAATTGTGGATCTGGGAAATGGGGTAAATCTAGAAATGTTCCCTTCCACATAATAGGGCTTCTTTTTAAAATAATTTATATTGATCATTCATAAACTAAAATATGAATGTTGATGCAACTTGGTAGGACATTTCAGTGTTTAATAACGAAGATCCTGTTGTAACTTCATCAGAAGGGAGCCTTCAGTAAAGCCCTTAGGCCTCTTTGCTGAGAGTGTAGCTCCGCCCCTGCTGTCTGGCATTCATTCTGCGGTTGGTAAGCAGTGTCAAAGCCAACCACAATGAAATAGTCATATCAGGATTACTCAACCGTGATGCAAGCCAATAAAAATTTCACTCGGGCAATTTCAAACTTTCAAACTGAGCACATAACCTGTGGGACATTTCTCTGCAGCTTCACCAGAAGATGATGAACAAAATGTTGTGATGTGGTGAAATGGAGAAGCACTTCCAGCATGAACATAATCTCATCCACATATGGGCACAGAGGCGAATGCTGTATACAAAAGTCTACCTTAAAATGGATTTGTTGATTTAACTCTTCAAGGCTGCCCTCAACCGACTCCCCCCCCAACCCCCCCACCACCACACACACCTACACACACACACACACACACACACGCACCCCATGGCACGTCTGCTTCACCTCATCAGCAAGTTATTCTCCAAAGATAAGCAGAAAACGTGAAAAGCATGAGGAAAACTACAACTTTGTACACACACGCGCATACACTCACACGCGCACGCCACCATGGCCAATAAATGAGGCTGCATATGTGTGTAGCGTAGTAAAAACCTGGCACAGCACAGATCATTCACCATGCCTGCGAGCTTATTGCCGTACTTGAAGTTAAATGTTTCCTTTCATTGCCGAAAAATTACGTCTCTTGTAATATGAAAAACAGAGAAAGCATTAAAATATATATATATCTCTAATTTAGCTACAATTTCACAAAATTGACTTTTCAATGAACTGTCAAAGGATCTAGAGAGTTATGTCATAGTAACTGTCATTTAAAGCACACCACAATACAGGCTGAATGCACGCAAAGACACACACGAAGGGAGAGTTTCACATTCTGACATTATTGCCACACACCCGGGGAGCCATATGGTCTTTGTCTGCAGCTCTTTAGTACTTCCTCTCTCGTCCCCTTATGGCGTACTGCTGCTGCGAGCCAAATGAGCTCCACATTCTGACACTCTGGCACAAATCCTGCTCTTGGAAATGTTGAGCCTCGGAGAATATGGGGGCTAAAACTGTTTACACAATACTTGCAGTTCACTCGCCCCTGTCTCCAGACCGTAAACACAAACCAGCTGTCCCCGGAGCGCGATACTTATTCGCTGACTGATCTAACCGTGAGCCAACTAGGAGAGAATGAAGCGGAAAAACAGGATGAGGCTCAGGAGGCCGGAGCAGCATTTGCAGATCGTCACGGACAATTAGAAAAAAAAGAAAGAGATCTGATATTTGTGGCCGCAAATCAGGAGTGTTTGCAATGTGTCGGTGTATCAAACTACAATATATATATCCTCATCCATATGGAGAGAACAACAACTTTCCTCAGATATAAAGCACGGATGCCACTTGGAATGTATTATTCTGCACATCCTGAGTGATAATTACAGGACGCTGCTGGCGACGGTGACAGTTACTTGAAGTGAGCATCCATTCCTTAATGGATAGGGCCGGGCAGAAGAGGAACCTGACCTTTGAGAATCCGTCTTTCTCATAGCTGCTTTTTTATGCCTTCCTCAATCCCTCATTTCCAGCAAAAGAATACAATCAAAAGGAGCAGACAGAGAGGCTGACCAGGTGTCCCACCTTGAGCTGTCAATCTCACAGTGCAAGTGAGCTGCACACATCCCATGATCCACTTCAGAGAGCGCGGCGTAATGATGAACATGTCCGTCGTGTCAATGCAGCAAACTATCTCGCGTCTACTGCTGGCTTGTCTCTTTCAAGATGTCAGAAGAAACGGAACTTCATACATAACGGATGATGGCATGAGAATACAGTATGGAAATTTATGTTCTATCGTAGATGCATAAAAGATGCCAGTTTATATCTGGCCCGCTGTTATTTTGTGTTATTTGGAAGTTATCAGGCAAAAGATTAAGACAAGGCAAAAAAAAAAAACATTTTAATAGGGAAAGGAGTCTGGATACAGTTCATGCTTCATTCCTCGTGTCAGTCTTTTTTCCTCATGCTGCTTTTCAAGAGTTCATTCATAGTAATCAGTAATTCACCACTAAATACCCTCTAAGTCAGCTTCTGGAAAACCATGACAATTTTTAAGTATCAGTAATGAATTAGTTTTTTATTTTTTTATTTTTTTGCCTGTAACAGGTTGGTTGAAGTAGAGAATAGGGATTGAGATGTGCACTAATATTTTATGTCGTGATAGTTCACATCACATGAGAAGAGGAATAACGCTTTTTAACTTTTCCCGGCCCATAATCTTTTGACTTGCCCCTTAAAGTTAAAGGGGGGGGGGGTAGTAGTTGAAATCGTTGATCTGGAAAATGGGACACCACTCAACATGTCATCAGTTAGCTTTGTTATGGTGAAGATAATTATCACAGACATTTATACACTGGCAAACAAATCCAACAGGCAGGTCACCCGCTCCGACAGCAGTTTGGCAGCATATTTCGTTTCTGCTGGAAATCGAATTAGATGTCTATCTTTGCTCTGGTGCCCCTTGAAAACATGAAAGTACGAGCAGGCTGCTGCTACAACAATATTCACTATTGACAAATCTGACCTGATCCACAGGACAGAATGAAAGAATAGATGCAAAAAGAATACATGTTCATTGTCTAAAACTGAACGAGGCTAGCAGGAACAGGACCATGTGTGGTGTGTATACGATCCGATTATCTATTTATTTATGTCTACATTAATCAGATATTCCTACAATGTTTGTTTGGTTTTTTACATTTTTGCTGTTTATTAGCAAAGACGTAGAGCATTTTTGCACTTCTTTTACCCGAATGGTAGCCATATTTTATTTATAATGTAATGCAATGGTTTGCAAAGCATTCTGGGAGTTTCTACCAGAATGGGGGGGGGGTTGCATGTGTATCCCCAATAATACATAATATTTACCCATTGCTAAAATTAATGTCTTTTTTTTCCATTTTGCCATTAGTAATGTCTTCTATTAATTTCATGTGTGACTGAATAAATGTATTTCTGTGACATTCTATTTCTATGAAAGGAGGAATCAGAGGGGATATCTACGCTTTTCTTTCCACACACTCACATATGACCTGATGTCTGTGCGAGTGCTATTTTAGCATCATTCCCTTCCCTGTGGCTCTTTACTACGTCACCGCATCACTGCCTTGCCTCTACTTTCCGCTGGCAAATGGCAGCATCCAATTAGCTTTGGAATATAATTCATTCCTTTTCGTTACTGAACCCAAAAACAGGTCCACTATTCAATAAACTTTAGTCCACAGGCTGTGACTTTGCCTTCACCTCAATAAAGCGCCCCATGATTGAATCAAGTGGCTGCAGGTCAATAGGACATATGTTTCATTTCCCAGGATGCTCTGGGGTCCCTGCAGGCAGACAAAAAAAATATGCTGAGTGTCTTCTGTGACATTTATTGGATAGGATTTTAGTCATATGTCTTGTTTTTCCTTTTCTCCCCACATTTTATCACTCTCTCTTTCAGAAAGGGCTCCACTAGTGTGCACGCGCCTGCGAACGTTTTCTGTGTGCTTGCAGTGTTTCGACCCCGTGGACACGCTTCAGGCGCCAGTGCGTGCTACATCTGTCGCTGTCTCTACCATGCCACCTCAATTTTCTGTGAACAAGTCTTTTTCCTGTTTGTTTTTTTGGAGTGCCTTGAAGGGCAAATGCTTCTCTTTTTCAGCTCACTGCCAGTCTTTTCCTGCTGATCGCTACGCATCCATCAGCCTGTGTTTTGTCAGCCGTCTCCTCATTTTTCATCATCTGCCTCATTTCACCTCAAGTAAAGTGGCATTAGAAGAAGTTGTAAGGCAGCAAATTAACTGGCAATTGAGTTGAAGCTTTCATAAGCAATTTATTTTTGTACGAGGCTTTCACTTTTACTCTGTCGATAAGAAATCAAGCCGTTAAAGCGCCGTTGGATTCTGCTGCTGTTCTGAATATGCATATCCATGAACTCATGGGTGTTATTATGGATAGATACAAGGTGGGGAGGGTATGCAGATTATAAATACAATACAAGTCACCAACTGGCAACCCTTTGACCAAATCTAGGTAACGAGAGGCCTGCATCAGGGCATAGAAGTCTTTTGACACAACAGGAAAAGAGAGGATTAATCTTAACGTTTGCTATCAAGGGAATTCTCACTATAGGAGGAAGGATTCCAGCTCAGTCGACACATCCTTGTCCATCACCTACTTATTTATTATATAAGATGCGACATGTGCTTCGTTCAGCAAATTTAAGGATCAGAGTTGTGCTTTAAAAATAAGTGAAGTTGACAGTGATAACCGAGTCTTCCAAGATGACTGGACAGAAAAGCATCTGTTCTTCCTGCAGTGAGCTCCAACAGGCTGGTGTGCCCAATTTGTCTACTGAGGTGAATGTTTTAAAGGTCCCATATTATGAGAAACTCACATTTCCCATGTTTCTATACTACTATTATGGTGGGTTTTGGTCATTATCAATCCCAAAACAGCTAAATAAACCATCCAGTCAATCCTGCGTAGTTTGCGTAGTTCTGTAATCACCTACTGAAACGCGTCTGGAAGAAATCTTCATTGATGTCACGTCACATTGTTAGAATATGCACAAGATGTGCATGACTTGTACAACATGTTTGGCTCCACATACAGCTGTAAACCATTTTTGAAAATGAACATTATAGCCATCTGTTCAAAAAAGGAATGTTTAAGCATCAGTTAGATATATGCACTAAATCTATTATTCCCAAGATTCAGAATGCTAACAGGGGAGGCTGAAGCCAAATTATGTAACTGAGTTTTGAAGTGTTAGAGTGAGAGAGAGAGAGAGAGAGAGAGATGTAAGTGCACATATGTATGTAATTTCCTTTTCAAGCGAAGAAATGTCTGCTTCTAAAGTGATTATTAAGCTCAATTGAGCACCAAAGAGCCGTTTATTTGACTTTCCTTTGAGGGCGGTGTGTTTTGATGGACTGAAATGAATTTATTTGCAATGGAAATGTATTTTTGCTAATTGATTTGTATCCTAATGGAAGCAGCCTGGAGGAGAGAAAAGGTCCTAAAGACAGATTTTGTTATAGACAACTGATGCCAAAACCGTGTTACGGCCAAACGGCTAACATTTCACAGTTTTTATCCAGACAAATATATTTCTATTCGGTCTGGCAAAATAGCGCAAAAAGATCTAATTTTATAACACGCCCTTTTATATATAGTCCCCTTATGTTAACCGCTGAGTAACAAAACTAACAACAAGCCCCTAAAGTAGCCTAGATACATTAGTCTATTGTCAGACAGAGGTCAACTCCCCTTGTATTGCTCCCCAGCTTCTCAGTCCCCTTATGAACTTCCTATTTCAGCAGGATTTTCAAAAGGGGATTCTGTTTTTACCTGCCAGCTCCAGGGTGACCCATGAATCCATGTGACCTCTGATGGACGAAGCAGGGACACATAACTCATCTGTGCCACCTCAACCAGTCCACTCGGGTTCTCCTCCGACCTTAATACCTGACAGTAGATTTAGTGAACTGCGAGGAATAAACTCTTCCCCCTAGAGCACGAGGCTTCTCAGAGTCGGAGTGCTGATCTGGCATTACTGCGATACCATTTGGCCATCTCGTTCATTATAATTCAAAAGGTGAAACAGATACGAGAGCGTTTATTATTATTCTAAAAGCTTTGCGGAACATTTGCCCGGGAGACTGGCGTAGGGTTGCGCACGCTGACACAGTTGAGCAGAGCAGGGGATCAAAAATAAGGGATGGGGAGGGATGGAGTGCTGAAGTGTTTTAACCCTTCGACGTCTCCTTGACTAAACAGCACATGAGAAAGACGTCTTCACCAGATCCCTGTGTTTAAGGACTTGCACAACCTTCGCACCACCTGCACTTAATTTATTCTGTTGGTCATAAACCTTGACCTTTTGTCCTCTTTCCATCCAAAGGCTTAATTTCATCCTCAAACATACGCGCACACACACACACACAAACTCTGCATCTGCATAGAACCTGACAGATGACTGACATATTTCAGACAAAGCCTTTTAACAGGCAACTCTACACACTTGACACAAGTTGGCATTCACCTGTTAGGATACTCAGCACTAGTTTGGCCCCAGGGGACCGCAGCAGACACACACAGCTGCACTGCATGTCTGGCAGGTGGGTCGTATTGTGAACTTTCACCTGTCTCCTGACCGCAAAAATAATCCATGTCAGAATGAAAGTTGTAAGATCAAACAGGCTTCGTGGTTTTCCAGTTTAACGAGTGTTTCTGTGAATCTTTTTATTGTTCAACCTTGCTGCAACGCCTTAATCATGAGATTATTTCAATGTCATAGAGACATTTTCAGACTCCTCATATTTAATATCTTTATATTCTTCTTTCAGGATCTGTAATTTGACACATTCATCAAAACGCTCAAAAACAAACACACACCAACAGAACTTACTTGCTACTTCCAGGGATGCATTGTGACTGATGGCCTGGCCCAGGTAGTTTCGGGCCACACACACGTAGCTGCCATCGTCAGGTTTGCTCCGTCGGCCGTGGATGATGCGCAGGAAGAAGAGGGACCCGCTGGGAAGCATCATGCGGTGGGAGCGGGGGTTGTCGTGCACCGTGTCCACATGCTCCCCGTCTTTGTACCATTCCACCGTTGGGGTTGGGCGACCTTCTGCCTTGCAGTTGAGAGTGGTCGGTTCCCCTTTGGACACAATGATGTCAGAGGGGTGCTCCACAATGCGGGGAGGGAAGTCTTCCTGGCGAAGACGAGACCCTAGAGAGGAAGAAAAGTGTAAATGTTACAAAGACATTCAGATTTGTCGTTTTGTATTTGAGAATAATTAATCTATTGGTCAATGGAATACAGAAACACACCACAGCAGCTCTGTTGTACTAATAATCCAGTTCTATATGGTAATATAGAATATAGGTAATATAATATGGTGGTAAAGCAAAGCATCTACATGTTGCAGTGTTAGTTTTGCATTTCCCATAAATACCTGCTCTGATATTCTGAGCAAGCAAGAGAGGAAACTCACTCTCAACATCAGCCATCATCAGCCATCATCCGCTCTCCTCCAACTCATCTGGAGTATACAGTTATTTTACTTCATGTTCGCCATGTGGAATCAATTTTAGCACAGACTCTGAAATTCTTAGACGTGCCATAGAAATACAGATCAATACCTCCAAACATACTCACACTAGCAGCCACAAAATCACCTCTAATCCCTGATACACTGTCGAAATGTCAGTCATGCCACTAGTTCCACAGAAACCGTCTAACAATGAATCCCTGTGAGGCAGAGGACAAAGCAACCCTCCTTAATGAGATCCAGGTACACAACTCCAATCCCTTTGTCCATCATGCATTCCCTCCATTTCCTTCCAATACCCCAGCAGAGTCAACCCAACCCAACTCCAACCCAGTCCAAACGCCTTCCCGGTCATTATTGAGCCATTGTTCCTGCTCCTATAAAGGTTGTGTAAATGCTGGAGAATCAGGTGAGGATTTTGGCAAAGCTGCTTCAGGAGTTACTCTTTGTCTGAATTTAGTCCAGATTAAAAAATAATCTTGTATCTTAAAACAAAAAGGATAAAGGAAATCATACAAAAACCTTCCAACACAAGCGAGCAAGAGAGTGAAGAAAGACAGATAGGAAGAAGGGCTTAGTTAATGTAAGTCGTGCAGAATTAAGTTGAAAATGAAATAAAAATCATATTAAAACAAAACCGGCTGTCGCCCCACTCAAGAATAAAAGAGAGCGGCTAAACCACCTTATGCCACCCATTAAGAGCAATTTTACACATGGTCTAGACATTTAAAGCTGTAAACCAGCAACATAAACAAGGTGGCCACTGTGCTCACGCTGCCCACCTTTCTTAATTGTATTTGGCTGATGCCTCAGGGTTCATGCTGCTCCCTAAGCTCCCTGGCATTACAGAGAAACAATATCAGCCCACCACAAGTGGACCCCCAGAGGACCACGCTTTATCTGGAAAGAGCCAGCAGCCAGCTTGCAATCAGTATGCAAAACAAATAATAACAACAACCATGCAGTTGCACAATTGAGTACACATATACACAGAAAAGGTCATTTGTAGCACCTGTATCCTTACAAATGTGCTTTTTTTTTTCTGTCAGTCATGCCTGAGGCAGTTCGGTTGTCTTGTGAAGATCTGGCGCGAGAGGGAGCAACAAAGAGCAACAAACACAAAAGAGGATGGAGCATTTTTTTTGTCTTGTTTCGCTTCAGTCGCAAGAAACAAGGTGGGTAGCGAGTCTGTTTTCTCCACAACTGTGTGTCTTTAGGGAATAAACAAAAACATTCAAGGGGGGAAGACCAAAACTGAGAAATGCATAGATTTGTGGAATAACAAGTTATTTTCTATTTTATTGAAGTAGGTTTAGGGAAAGAGTTCGGTGAAATTGAAGGCATGAGGGGATAAATTAAAGGAGGAAAATAGAGGGGTTTTTTTTAGAGGCTTTAACGCAATGAATAATAAGCACTCAGATTATAATAACAGAATGTGACAAATGAGTGCAATGTGCTACAACGTTGGTGGTCTTGAATCGACCTACCCCAATGTTTTCTACAGTAAAATACTGTATTTGTTCCGAGAGCATGAAAGGAGACGACGGAACCAAACTGAGCACTGAAACTGTCAGCTCGGACTAAAAGATACGCAGACATGTACACTGACATGAGGTTTTTGATGAATGACTTCAAGCAAGCACTAGAAAAGTAGTGGAAGACATAATGTAACACGCTACGGCCTGCCACACCTCGGTGTGACAATGGGACCGCTCGGTGTCTGTCAACAAGTCAGCTCGAGCCACGGAGGTGGAGATGACACATCTTCACCTGTGGGATTACCTGTGTTTGAGAGCCACTCTGGAAGACGAGCTGTCAGGACCGGCTAACAATGCCAGGTGGATTGTCAGGAAGCTTAGTAGTGTGTCGTAAATGGAACAGCCACGTCTTGTTAAGGAAATCACGTCAATTTGGACTGCAAAAGTCATTTGGTTTTTCTTTTTTTTTTTTTTACAGTCCAGGAATGGATCATGGATTAAACGCCACACTTATAATGGAAAGAATTATATTTCCAGGAGCTTCTGTGCTTTTACGGCGGCACTCCTGTAGGTCAGATGAGACAGCAGATCACTGTCAAGCCAGATCAACATGGCAGGAAAAAAAGTAGAAAATAGACAGTTGGTAGAATTAAAGGCTTAACGTGAATTTGAGACATGACGTGACACCAACGGACTTTGTGGTGAAACCCTCTGCAAACTATTAAAGTTGTTTCTAAGTGAAAAAGGAAAATGTATTTTTTTTTCCATTAGATCAGCAAGTTGATACATGAAACCAGATTTAAGTTGGTACTTCTCTGAGTTTGGCCTGACATGCATCAGCGTTTTCAATTACATGAAAATAGTGGGTGAAGCCCGATTAAATGCTAATGAATGAAGCCTGTTTTTGAATGCCCACAGTTCAGACAGACAGACAGACAAGACAAGACATGGCAAGACAGCTTTCTGACAAGACAGTGATATTATGTAAGGGTTCCTTTAACAGCTGATTTAATAATATAAGTTCATCTAATTTACGTAAATATAAAGTATTTAAGTATTATGAATTAGTTTTGAATGCAATTTCATCAACAATCAATCAGATGTTTTGTTTATTTGTGTGTTTGTGTGGTTGGCTAACTGATTCTGTGACTGATGTCTCCAGGTCAAATGTTACCTGAAGACAATATATGCACTCCATTGGTATACTATATGAACCTGCATTTTGAGCATGTGTGTTTCTGATCTCTGATTCTCTTCTCGCATGCCACTCAGGTGCAGCTGAAGTCGAGCCAGCAGGATTCCAGCAAGCCACACCTGAAAGCCTTTACTGATGATCAGCAGCCACTCCTTAAACCTGTCTCTCCCCGCTGCTCCCTGCCAGGTGATGAATTATCCAGCACGCATGCTGACCTGTTCCTTTCCCTTCTGTGACCTCCCGTTTTGCTCCAGCCATCGTTGTACATTCTGCTTAGGCAGTGTTTTTTTGGTTAAGCATTTTATGACGACTGCCCGTCCAGTTTTCCTGAGGTTGTTTTTATTTTGTTGTATTAAATAAGATATAAGATTTCGTTGTTGGAATCACACCAGGAAAAATCATCAAATATCAAGTTAAAAAAATAAAAAAAAGGATTCTTTGTGGAGAGTGTTTTTTCGTTTCTTTTCTTAAACATAGCTGGTGGGTCATTTTTGGCCCCAGGGACAGCACAAATGTTTCTCCTGTCTGATATGACCATGATATCGATCTCATCTAACTCCGCATGAAATCATAGAAGCGTGTTTCCCAAAACAGCGGGGTGACTCATTGCAACATAAACCACTTCCTTTGTGCATCTCTCGGGGACATTCATAACACACACTCATCCCCTCATTTGTAAAGGAAAACACAGGCAACCAATAAATGCCAGACATTCTTTCACAGGCTGTATAAACTACAATTAAGTGGAACATTTGAACACTGTCATTCCCCCAAGTATGTGGGTTGAAGAATGTGAGTTGTTATGCCTGTGTGTGGCCAGGACAAGGTGTCTGCAGCCGCACTTTCTCTTCCATTTTTACTCTTTACTACAATGGCATAAAAGCAATAAGAAACTTGGATTACTATGCTATAAACCAGAGACAGCAAAATTCAACAATGAAGCAATTTCCAAAGAGGATTGTCAAGGTCACGGACATGATAACACCTCCCAACTGCAGCACACAGATGTTCAGGGTAAGATACCAACTGAGTGTAAATGTGTGAGGAATACACTCACAACACAGCAGCTGCTTTAGAATTCATATGACAAGATGGGAAATATGTATATTATTATAAATCATAAAATGCAGATTTTAATTTCATCTAAATCTTGTTTTTTTTTTATTCAAAATTACTTCTTTTTTTCCAACTGTCAAAAACCAATATTTTTCTCAATTGCATGATTTTTTTGTATCAACATAAAAAAGTTATTTAATATAATACTAATAATAATCAGCTTTTATTATCTGCAAATTCCTTTCATTTAAGTTCAGGGTTATTTTATACTGTGCAATAATACAATACTGAGCGGGGGGGGAATTGACCTTGTATTGCAGCTCAATGGTAATAAATAACCATGTTCCCAGGGCAGAACAAGCACATCTCTGGTACATGATGAACATCACAAACGTCAAGTAGGTCAGCAGGACATTTCAAACAAATTCAAATTCATCAGGCTGTCAGTATCATATAAGCTACAATCAAAATACATTCAAAGTCAAAATCAAATGAACGGAATAAATACATGTAAAACTCCTGCTGTGAAATCCAATACCATTTTGCCATTGTTACTACACTGACACTGTGGAAGGCATTAATATCACATCAACTGCAAAGTAATTTCTAGCTAATGTCTGCATGCCCTACATTTAATCTGGAACTTAATTGCACCCCTGGTAAAGAGTCAGCCCAGATGTGAGTGGACTGTCATAATGTGGACAGAGACTTTGCCCGGAGTACCAAACTACAGCTGCCTCACAGATTACGTCCACCTCGTCTATTAGACAGTATCTCAAAGTGGGCATTAGTAACGAGGTACAATCAACCACATTAAATTGTATTTTGGTTCTGTGTTGTTTCTGCATAGAAGAAGAAGAGTGAATGCTTTAATGGTTGGATTAATATCAGAAATATATATCTAAAATCCGCTGTCTTCCCAAGATAGCAAATGAAAAGATTTGAATAACCCAATGTTTAGTAGGAAGGCAGAGCCAAAAACAGTATCTTCTCCAAATTTCCAAATGACCACTTTAAGATGCATCCCTGCTCTAATCAGATTAAGATCTTGTCATACTGCTATTCGGCTATCTGAGCTGCCAGACACCTGTTTCGCTTATGTGTGCTCCTTGATTTATGCAGGATAAGAAATACAAAAGACAAAACCTTGAACCAGATGTCCCTCTGTCCCCAGCGTAGGTTGTTTCACTGACATCTTCTCCTTTTGGTGCCCATTTAACAGTCTGATTAATAAATAGGCTGAAAAAATGTGAATTAACAGGAAACCGATTTGAAGTGTGGTTGTTGCATGTCCTCCCAACAAATGAATACACTAGCCTGACATTACTTACAAAGACAGAATGGCAAAAAGTTTTCTGGTTTAAAATCTCATAGCCTGTCAACCTCAAACTGTGTCTCACACACAGATGAAGGACAAGCCAAGGAGCAAGACTAAAATCGTATGAAAACACCGCTGTTGCTGCTGGTGGTGCTGCCACATGGTAAAGCTGGAGTCCTTACTTCCTTCATTAATCCCAAACCGATGAAAGAAATCTGAGTCGCTCAAATCATGCATGAATCTATCTCTACGGTGCATAAGAGAAAAGCCCGATGCGCTATGTCATTTTTCCAGATGTTATTTTCAGACATGGGGCAGCAAGGTGGCGCAGTTGTAGCGGCTGCCTCACAGCAAGAAGGTCACAGGTTCAAATCCAACTTGGGACTTTTCTGTGAGGAGGTTGCATGTTCTCCCCGTGTCTGCGTGGGTTCTCTCCGGGTTCTCCGACTTCCTCCCACCACCAAAAAACATGCAAATTAGGTGAATTGGTTGCACTAAATTGTCCGTAGGCATAAGCGTGTGTGTGTGAATGATTGTCTGTCTATCTGTGGCCTTGCAATGAACTGGCAGCATGTCTAGGGTGTGCCCCCGCCTCTCGCCCGTAGACTGCTGGGCTAGGCTCCAGCAACCTCCATGACCGTGTTACAGATAAAGCGGTTAAAGAAAATGGATTGATGGATGGAGGGATTTTTAGACTCCAGTCTATGGACGGTACCAACAGGGAGCAGGAATACACCAAATTACAATAAAGCACCGCTGTAGGAGCAGCCGAGAAGTCAGAGATCAGCATGGATGGAAACTGGCATTCAGGCTCCATAATAACCCGACCCTCGTTTTTCATTGCAAACCTGCTCGTGTCAATCACTTCCAGTGGGCGAATGTGATTTCAACTGTGTCCCTGACAAATTGATTTGTGGCTCATCTTTTCTATGAAGGACCGAAGAAGAGCAAATGAGAGTACTCCGAATGAAAGAAAATGCGAGAAACTGGGAGAGAAATATATATATATATTTTAAATACCTGATTGTATAGTGACTAAATCATCATCGTCAGAGTAAGCGTGTTTGGACTGCTGTATTTGAACTGATTCCCGTCACTTGTTTTTTCTATGAATAGTTAAAAGCGTTACCGTCTGACGAGCTTTTCCAACGAATGTTCAGACAGTGATTAAAGCTGCTCATCTGTAATCTGTAGTAATTGGAGCACTTATCTGTATGAACAGCTTTTTATTTGGCTCCATTCATGGAATTGCTGCTGATCGCTTACGCTGGCCCCGGACTCGGAGGCCGGTTGTTGATGTGAGGCTTGCTGTTAGAGCTCAGCTCCCCAGCTTGGCTTGTTTGTGTTGTGTGGTGTGAGACTGAGGATGTGGGTCCAAAAAAAAGGTCTCCATGATGAAAATGATTTAAATGTTGCTTCTGATTTTCTTTTGCATGTTCTAATACATTCCTTTCTGTGAGCAAGACTTGAAAACTGACAATCGAAAAATAACCTTGCCAAACATTTTGATGATCGGATTCAAGGGAGATTTGTTCAGCTGTTGGATATAATTGTGATGTAAAAAAAAAAAAAAGGCAACAGTTGCCATTGCCAAAACAGGTATTTGTGTAAAACAACCCACAAATCTGGCTCCACTCGATATAAATCTTGCATATCACCGTTTTCGCAGTTCTGTTAATTGAGCAATGAAGTGAAGCATCAGAATCAGAATACTTTATATGATACATCAGTCCTGACAGGAGGTGTTTTGGTTTGTAGTCAGGTCCTTTTTCATTGTTTCACCTGTCCTTACTTAGCTTTCACTGAGTCTTTGGTCTTTGCACTTTGTGTGTAAGTGTCCCATTATTTCATTGTGGTTTTTTCCCACCAGTTTTCCCAGTCTTACAGACGAATTTGCCGAGCATGGACAGCTGCTTTGTTTTGCCACAGTTTTCTTTATTGTAGAAGAGCCACAATTATTAAATACCTAAACGACATCTCTCGTGTCGAGCACCGCCTATCGCTCCTGTCTTTAGCATAAACATGGCATGAGGAGAACAAAAGGTCATTAAGAGTCATGACTGACTGACTTTTTCTTTTTCTTTTTATCTACACGCATTAATTACTGCATTTCATAACACAGCCACTGCCGATGACACAGCGCTTCCCTCTTCCCGATACCTTGATGCTATTCCTATCCACTCGTCCCTCTTAATCTCACTCCCTCATTTACCTGAGGCAATTTTTTTCAAGTATGATAAGATGTCATTGACTACCTTTCCACCCTGAGACCCCTAGTAGTCTCACAGTCCCCACAGCAGGGGAGAAATGGAATGTAACAAAGTACAGCCTGTATCCAAGGGGATCTTAATTCTTTAATGATTGATACAAGTTTTAGTCTAATTAAAAAAAAAAAAAAACTTTATCAGCAGATAGAAAATCTGAAGATCAGATGGAAACAGATGATTAAAAAAACTTTGATTTTCTTTTTTTTTCTGAACTAGTCATTGCATTGAAAAAAGGTGGCATGGAAAATGTATAAAGCAGTGTGATACTGTCGGTGAACTAATGAGAATATAGCAAGACTGAACATCATTCAAAGGGAACATGTTATGATCCTGTTGAAAGATGTGTGTGTAGCTCCTACAATAAATCACATTGCTTAAAGACATTATTTACGCAGGATTTAATTATCTCGTCAGTGGACTGGGCGATGTGAAACACTACAATTCAGCCAACCTGAAGTACACTAGATGTTATCTGTGTACAGCAGGTGTAGCATTCTTCTGACATCCCTATATATAACACCAATATCCTACCGGCTCTCCCACTGGCTAATGAGACTGCATTTTGAAATTCTCCTGATGCTTCGAGAGTCTGCGTTCTAAAGTCGAGCCCTGCTTAACGACTGTAACGTTAGGCCGACGCTCTCTGCGTATTAACGAGGTTAATCCCAAGGCTTTCCTGCTCATGCCAGCTCTCAGATCCACCGACTCTCCTCGTCAATACATTTACATTTTTAATTTTAGAACTGTAAACTAATATCAAAAACACATCAATATTGCTAAACTGATTCTTCTTTTAGCAGGCAATTAAAGCAAGTGAACCACTCTCCCCTGGTAGTCTGGCTCATTGATTCACCGGGAACATTATGAACTTTATTGATTATTAGCCACCTGACTCGAGAAGAGACAACTCGTGCAGAGGTCATCTTCGGAAGCCTCTCTGTGGTTATGCTGTTGGCATGACCTTAAAGCTGTCCTTTCAAAATATGAATTCTCCCACTTACTTCAAAAACCCAAATCTTTGAGGAATACCAGCAGCAGCGCTGCCACATATGGACAAGTTGTCAAGTCATCGCTTCGTTTTAAAGCAAAGTCTCGGCCTGCACTTCATTATTATAAGTATGAAAAATGTACCACAAAAAACTCTCATAATTACTTGTAATGTCAAAAAAAATTATGGACAGAGGTAACTATCCAAAGCACCTCATTGCACAATCGTAGCTGGATGCTGACCTCAGAACAGGAAACTACAGCTCGTAAAAAGCCTCAAACCCAGAGGAATTATGAGCTCGTCAATCATTTCCCACGACTTATAGGCCTGTTTGGACAATTACTTTGAGAGGACTTTTGAGCAGCACCTTGAGGCAGCAAACACAGGATGTTAAAAACATTAAATCAAATTACATTGAACTCACAAATAGTCCTGCAAAACCTCTTAAGACCATGTAATGTGTTTATTGTGTGGCGTGAGTCTACAACTGGAATGTCGTTTTTTTATGATACTATGATGTAATCTGTGGAAACATGGCCACATTCTATCCGACTAAATAAAATACAGAGTAATTTAGTTCGTGCAAATAATGTCCTGTTGATTTAACAGCGAGGTAGCACAGTGACCATGAAACAGAAATGTCGGTCCGAGGAGCAAGATGTAGGAGGATCCTTCAGGCAGGGAGCCAGCAACGTTTGTGGGGCAGTCAAACTATAATCGATCCTCCTCGCTAGATAAAGTGTGCAGGTGCATGCATGTGTGAGGCTGCGTGAAGGTGCGATGCCCTCTGAACTGCAGACCCACAAAGCACTTGCTAAAGCTCTCGGCAGCTTCCCTTCCCCGGGGCTGGCAGCCAAAGCTCAGCCTCGAAGCACTACAGGGAAGCAGCGAGCAAACAAGGGAAGCAATCAAGAACCACATCTTTCAGCACCCAATCGGAAAACACGCTAACGCCATTATACATGCATTTATGCATATTCATTCCAAACCAAACAATTGCAGGCAGCATCTGCAGAGGTTTGAGAGACATAAGTCATACTGTCCCGGTTGTTCTGCCTCAGCAGTTCCTGATCGATGTTCTCATGAGCATTTGTCAAGAAAAAGCACCCGTGGTCTCTTTTGGCATGAAATCTTGTTTGCAAGGGGAAATGTACGGTAATGAAGTTTTAAGATGGTCTAAATGGACAGTTTCAAAGTATTAATGCACAATCGATTAACTGTTTCTAGATGTAAAAATATAATCAAGTCTGAGAAAACATTGCTTAGCAACCTGAAATTGATGAATAAATGAAAGAATCCCAAAGTGGCTGCAACCATTTAAAAAAAAGAGGTCAAGGAGCAAGTGCACTATGAAAACAGTAGTTTCAGCAGATTCACAGTCGTTATAAATGAAGCTGAGAACGCACACTTCGCCACCGGCTGCTACGAGTAAACAACGTTAATGAAGATGCATCCTCCAACCAAACAGGTCGCTGGTTATGCTTCTTAGATTCTCTACTTCTCAAGGAGAGCAGAGGAAATTTGACAGCTTCATCTATCGAACAAAGCAACGCTCATACAAATATGTCCTGTCGGCCCGATCGTTCTGAGAGGAAAAAGTCCTCATTAGCAGGAGGATCCAGCTCCTCGCTGTCACGTCACAAAGACTTCTGGGATTCCTGTTAGCTTGGCAGAAGACGCAGCGGCCCGGAGTCCTCTAATCAAGCCGTTGCATCATTACTTACAGTCAGACATTCTGTAAAGGGCGCTGGGTGGTACATGTCAACTCTGATCGGTGAACGGCCAAGTCCAGTAGGTCAGTCTCGGTTATAATACGTTCTCTACGGGGCTGTGACACCCACCAGCGGTGGAATTGAACCGTGTCCTCCAAGCCCCTCTTCTCCTTACTAATAACACACGATCCATAAAAGCAAACTCCACCTCGGAGGCACTCCGTCACTTATAGTTAGAGTAATTAGCCTAGTTATTGCCTCAGATACCTCTGTAAAGATAGCAATCAAATGCAAATGGAAATCGTGCACTGTTTCAAGCTTACATTGTGAGCAGCCATCATAACAAAGGATAACAGGATGCACAATTATTTTATTTTCCTGCGCTTCCTGTTTTAGACAAGTGTTTGCAGGCCCTCAAACAAAGCGGCTCGAATGGCGATGCAAGTCCCAGCATCACTCTGGGGATGCATCATTTAGATTAGTGGGATGAAAGGTATGAAGAAATCTCAACACAGGCATGTAGCTTTAATGGCTACCATTTAGATTATTGTGTGTCATCCAATTACCGTCGGCATGATTTATTATGGAGATATTTAACTCTCAACAAAGGGCAGCGCTGGCTTCCCTTTGCTTCCGAGTATAATTAAGTCACTTAGCGGTACAGCTGTAAAGGTGTAATGTTTTAACAATATAATGCTGTATACCTTTTTGTGCTATAGTGAAGATTCCACACAAGGGGATGATTTGGAATGTACTAAACAGCAATAGGCAAGAAAAATAACATAATTTTGATTGTGATTCATTCAGGACAGATCATTTTCCAGGACATGAGCCTGACGTAACTGTTATGTCTTTAACTTTCTGCAAAAAATGTTTTATACGTAATGGGATTTAGATCTGATAAGCAGATTCGCAAGTTCAAATATCATCATGTCCATTTACTGCAACCCTTATCAGCTCTTTAGATGCACATGTTTTGGCCAAAACGTGCAGTGCAGGGTCCGTCAGTGATCATTTGTTGGATGTCTGGTTTATTGAACTGTTCATTCTGTCAAAAACGGCACGTAAACATCAAGTTATGCAGTCAAGACTACTGAATAAATATGTCTCGTTAGGGGCTTGACTTTATGAAAGGGCTCATTGAGTGAATAATTGGGCAAAGTGAAATATTTTATTCAGCCTTGAAACTAATATTGAAGCTTGTAGTCTGAAACCCCAAATTGTACTCAAATTAATGTAGATATATCTTCCTGAAGGATTGGAGGCCTTTGTCTGTCTGAAGCAAAAAAAGAAAAAATCCCCTTGACCTCTCTTCTCGGAACACTCAGGATTGCACGGTTACCAAGTTTGTCAGTTTGTAAATTTAGAGACTACGAACTGGAACATTGGTGTCATGTGCATTTTTGTGCTTTTGATGTGGATAGCCAACCCTTAGTACGTTTTCTTTTCTGAGTCACCGCTGAAAGTGAAGAAAAGAGACTGTGTTGTAGCCACATGTTAGCTTCTATAGACAGGGCGAGTTTGTGGGGGGAAAAAAACATTCAATATATTATCTTTGGTTTGGGAAGAGTTGGCCGACTAAAAATATCACAATATGTTAATTTTAAAAGATTTGTGTCACATCCAAGAATAACTCGCGCACACATTCTGAAGAAAGCAACGTGAGCTTAATCCTCACGAGAGCAAAGACCTTGGAAAAATCTGTCAAGGAAAGTCTAATAGCAATAAAGTGATCAGTCACAATGAGACACGTTGTATAGCGTCGCAAACGCTCTATTCTTTTTTACAGTCTGTGGCCTCTGTAATGTCACTGACAGCTGTCTTTGTCTCACAGAGTGAACATGGCTGGTGCCACTGAGAAATTCCAGGAGCATTTCATTATTTTATCAGGTTGCTGTGAAAAGCGATCACGAAATGATGAAGCCAAAAATGTATTCAGTTAAAACACCTTCAGAGAATTGCTTTTCCTTCTAATATCTGGACTGAGCTGGCTGTAGTGTTTTTGACATGAACATGATTTATTAGTCCTATAGTGGGTGTATGAGTTGATGGTTCCTGGATCTTTTTTTTTTTTTTTTTTTTTTAGTGGATTCGCCTCCTCCAAGGTCTGCTGAGTGACTGGGGTTCAGTGGTTAATGTCAGCAAAGCTTCATAAAGACCCCCACATGTCAACAATCTCAAGGAGAATGTAAGTATACTGTATGTCATCAGCACACCGACAAAAACACTGTTTTCAGTGTTATCAGTATTATATCAATATTATGCTTAGGATAATTCCCCCAGAGCGAACCTTGACCCGCCCACAAACGTGCAGGCTTTTTTTTTCTCTCTCTCTATCTGCAGCAGAGAAAGTAGACTGATGTGATTTTTTTTTTTTTTTTTTTACTCATGCATAGAAGTCTCTCATTCCTTGAAAAAATAAAAGCATCATTTATTCCTCTCTGAATTGGTGTGAAGTCTTTTTTTCCCCCTTCGTCTGCTGGCGATAATATATTGACACTGGTTTAACTGGTGCAAAGGGAATTGTGAAATGATATCTCCATGCTCCTCATTAATCTGCAGCTCATGTAGTGCATCATGCACCCACCAGAGACTGAGGATGATAACCTCATGTGCATGCGGGTATACACGGATGTTATCATGTGCTGTAAAACATTATCTTGGCAAAAAAGATTGTCTCTCTCTCTCGCTCTCTCTCTCTCTCTTTATCCCGTTATTGCGGGTAATTAATTTATAAATGGGATAAGAGCCACAGCTTATGTTTCACCGCAGCAGAACACACTCCAAAGACAGATGGGCGTCTCAGCAATTACGCAGCGTGGGTCAAGGGCCGCATGCGGACACTGTGTGGACTGCACAGAGGAAAGGTGACTGAAAGAGCTGCAGCCAGGGTGCAGGTCAAAGTTACATTCATCATCTCTCACACATCTTTGGTATTATACTTAATTTGTATTTTCAAGTGCATGTTTCATGTTGAGCACTATATATTTTATTCTGAAACCTCCCATTCTGAAAAAAAATAAGAAAAGCTCTACTGGTAAAAAAGAAAAAAAAAGTCATACCTGAAGAAATTCGTAGAAAGATCAGCAAACAAAAATAAAATCCCGTCAAACAGGCAGGCATCATTCAAAGGCAGCTGGAGACGATGTAAATCCAGTTAAAGTTCGCTTTGATATTTCATCTGAAATGCAACTTCTACTGTGGAGCCGATGATGGGAGTCCGGGTGGAGAGTTCCCAAAAACTCCGCAGGAAAATAGAGATGATAATGCTCAGAGCTGCTGCCCGGTGCGTGGATTCCTACTCGCATCAAAGTTCAGATCAGTCGGAGTCATTGTCGTGGGTTACTGGGGGGGAGGTAGTCCACTCAGCACTGGGGATTTGCTCCACTCCTCTCTTCCAAATACTGATAACTTCGCGGAATTTCATCGGTGATCAGAAACGCCGTTAGTTCCGATGCGCGTAAAGCTTAACGTGGCTGACTGGGGAGCAAGAATCCAAAGAGAAGACGCGCGTTGTTGGACTCACTTTAAATGATTTTTTTTTTTTTTAATGTGCAGCTTTGCCCCGGTTCAGTGGGGCTGGCACCGGTTGGATGAGGCGCCGTGCGTCTCTGCGCTCTCAGTGATGGTTTGGTTTGGCTTTCCTTCCCAGTCAGATGATTTTCTGTACAGCGCAGGGGGAGATTCCTGCGAGTCAGGCACCATTTAACCGCACACGGATATATTCACAACGCCAAGTTCTACTTGGCTTAAAAAAACAAAAAAAAGATTCAGGCAGCAGCCTGATAAATGGCACAAAATAACCGCAAACTATGGAACATAAATACAAATTTTAATGTCCAACGGAAGAAATTTCACGTGCCGCAATTCAAATAGTTTCCTATATTGGTTGGCAGTTAGCCTGCAGCAAACAGGATTTAGTTATCTGCACCCAATTAATCGCGTTGCTTTAATATGTTAATATTTCATAGTGTGTCTGCAGTTGAAAGTGAACACAATTTGACCTTTATGAATGATTAATGCCATTTTTATGCTCCTATAAAGCCGGAGTGACGTGCGCGTTTACTGGGTCCTTATTAAAATATAAAGGGACCGGTTTAGTGACAGTTCCGTTAATGAGCCAGAGAAACGTGTCCCCCCCGTCCGTGCCTGGCAGCAGAGACACGGACATCTTCCTCCTCTGTCGATATCACTGAGAAATGAAACTCAATTTAAAGTTCATTAGAACGTCATGCCGAATAAATTCATGCTTGATCTCATTTAGAAGTTGCCTTAGTATCACAATTCCGAAGCGCAAATGTAGTATAGTAAATATATTCTAAATAAGATATGAGTTATTTGAAGTTCGCCGCAGTCGGGATGTCTGGGTTGATTTAAGCGGGTTTGGGCGCCCTCTGCTGGCTGCAAGCCCATAGCGCAATCTGGCGCAAAGTAGTTACAGCAGCTCATTGTTTCATTATCTTCAGTGTTCTCAGCAGTCACAAACTGGCACAGGATTTTAGTGTTAGCTTTTCAAAAATAAAATAATAATCCAGTAATGTTAAAATCCTGTTTTCCTTCCACGGCGTAACAAGCATGTCTGTAAACCAGACGCCAGTTTCAGCACAATGCAGCACGTCTACGCTAAAAGGTGTGTCCTTCAGCTTTCTTTGACATCAAATCAAATAAGTTACAAACAACAGAAATTACTTTTACGCCTTTACAGAAATGAAATGTTATTGTTTCATACACACGTAGAAGGAAAAAGCTGTCTCTGCTTCTTCTTCTTTTTAATCACATGAAGACTGAAGTATTTTTGCAGAACTCTTGCCTCAAATCCTTTAATTGCCCACTGGTTGTTCTGCGGAATGGAGCTTGTGCTGGAAGCGGCGCCTTCACAGTTGGTAAACAGCCAATAAAATTTGGGGAATTACAGCTTCAACAAAAGCACATTTCTGACGGCATCTGCCCTTTATTGTTCCCCCCTGCAAGAGCACCTTCCATACTCCTCTGTTTGGTTTTCTATTCTTCATTGCCACATTCTTAAGATGCTTGCAACAATATTCGCATTGAATATACACATATCGACTGCTCTTTTAATGTGCTTGTTTCTGGTTCCAATCTACCACGCCATGATTCTGGCTGACACTGCTTCAGGATAAAGACTCTGGCTTCATGCATGTGCCCCCCCCCCCCCCCCCGACCCCCGTGCACGCAGTTAAAAGTGGAGGAAGCCAATTCCATCATTTCACAATTGGTCTTGATCCCATGAACCAATATATCCAGACCAGATGGTTAAAAACTGGTAACAAAGGCATTTGCGTCTTCATGGCAACACAGGAAGTAAAAATGGCAAGGATTTAAAGGAAACCCTGCCAGGAACTGGGCCTCTATTTATTTATTTTAAGTCTGGGGAAGTGAGCCAGTTGGTTTAGAGCCAAGGGGCGTGGGGAATACTGAGAAGAAAAAAAACACAGAACCAAATCCCAAAGAATATTTAGATAGGAATAAATAATTTGAAACCTCCAACTGGGCGGTGAACTCATCCTCAGCTAGTGATTTTTGAGTCACCTGTGAAAAATACCCACAGGTCATTTGTCCACAGCTGATATGTGGAAGGCGCTCGACTGCTGAAGGCGACGGAATGCTAGTATGTGCAGTTGTGTGAAGCATCTCTATGAATAGCAACATATTCCACATTATATTGCTCATCCGGGGTTTCATTTCCAAGAATCTGTTCCCTATGATGATCTGTGGTTCTTCATACTGTTACCTCTTCTTCTATTCTCATTGCACACGAGCACGGCTGCTCAGGGTCATGCATGCTTTGTGAGAGAGACGATGTTGCATGTAGTCAGAATTCGTCATGTTACAAAAACCATAGAGGCTTTAAGGAGGGAGGGGCTCCTCAACTTTCCAGCTTTGCTGTATCTCTTTGCATCCCGTGTAGACCCTTAACATAGAATATTGAAGTGAAGGGAGAGGGGATTGACCTGTGTTGGCTTTGGATGCAGCGCTTGAGCTCTGCAGCTGCTGAACTGGCATTAAGGGGTATTAGAGTCTTTGTCAGCAGAAAGAAACGTGGGCCTCTTCATGGGAATTGGGTTTTGCCTCGTATCTTTCAAAGGACAAATATAGAATCAGCACAACCTGGAGCACCACTTTCCTGAGGACTGTCTTTTTCCAAGGATGTTGGTTTGCCTCCAAGACAAAAGGGAACCTCTTTGTCGTAAATAGAAGTAAATCATATATATATATATTCTTATCAACAAAAAACACTGTACAAATCACTTTTAGCTCTGGACCGTACCTTTATATCCGAGGCCGTTGTCTTGTTCCATTGCTGGTTCAGAGTTCGGTGTTTGGTTGATGACATCACGGTTTCTTTTGTTTTTGTCTGCATCTGGACAATTACAAATAACATTTGGGAAAATGCAGCTATTTTCAATGCATTTTATAGACAAAATATTTTCTGTGTTTCTTGAACTGCAACATTGATACAAAAATGCTGAAAATGGTAGAATTTGACTTTCATAAGTTGCTTGAATACATTATTTTACTTTCCAAGGTATGCCATATCAAGAAAAGCTCCTTGGTGAACCTTTCTTGACGACTTAAGTCAGGTGATGACTCATCAAGTTAAAGCCATCTTGTGATTGTTTTATAGATACATGAAAGGAAGGACAATTCCCACCACCGCTAGGTGAATAAATGTTGTTCAAGAAGCTCATTTTACGAGCGTTATCCCTGAGGAATTGGCAAATTTAATCAGTCAAGATGGTGGAGACTAAATAATTATATTTAGCACACTTGCAAAAACTGCTCACGGAAAATTATCAGAGCAATCAATCAACACTTTGCTCAGTGTAGAGTACTCAGATTGTCACACTATTGATGTGCACAATCTGAAAGAGGTTAATTATACAAAATCATCATAAATCAAATGCTTGCATACATGCCGCTGTGGTACTTTTCAGTCACAGATGTGCTCTACGGCTCTGCCACCAGATGGCGCTACGACTTCATCAGGTCATTGTATTTCAAGCCAAAAAGATATATAAAATAAAATAAAAGGCAACACGGTGGCGCAGTGGGTTGCGTTGTTGCTGTTGTAGGTTCAAATCCAACTTAGGGCCTTTCTGTGACGAGTTTGCATGTTCTCCCCATGTCTGTGTCGGTTCTCTCTGGGTTCTCCGACGTCCACCAAAAACATGCAAATTAGGCAAATTGAAGGACTGAATTAACGAATCAAAGAAAAAAAAAGAACCATTAAACAAAAGGGAGGAAAGAAGCTGTAAATGTTCTGCTTTCTGAACATTTAAGAGGCAAAAACCTGTTTAGCTTGTATGTTGCTCTCTTTGTCCACAAGAGGGCAGCACACAAGCACTTCCAAGTTTCAGTATAAATTCATAATTTTATCTTCCTGAGATCTAAAAGTGGCTTCTCAGCAATACCTTATAAAGTGAGTAAGAAAAATCAAAGTTGTTCTGCCTTTGTACTACTGAACTAAAACCCAGCCTGCAGTGTGTTAGTCACACGTTTCAATGACAGAATAAGGATCCGTGCCAACATCACCCATTTAATATAAATGTATAATGACAGCGCATCACGACTGACAGATAAAGAATTATCAGTGTTACTATGTTGGTCTGGTAAATGGAGCTTCTCACCTGTATTGCCTGACGCATAGCATTGCTGCAGCTGACTGACAAAGAGCAGGATGGTTAGAAGGAGTGTGACTGGTGACTGTAGAGCCAGCATTGTCCCTGAATGGCCGAGCCCGAATTCAAGATGGCCTGAACAAACCTGGAATCAGGAGACAGATATGGTTTAATAACGAGCTCGAGACATGCAGGGGGAATAAATTAATCAGGATTCTCCAAAGCACCACGATCATAACAGACTTTCAGCGCGGAATTATCAGCATCATATATTATATATCATGCTACATGTTTATTTGTTTATGG
This sequence comes from Brachionichthys hirsutus, assembly GCF_040956055.1. NCBI lineage: Eukaryota > Metazoa > Chordata > Actinopteri > Lophiiformes > Brachionichthyidae > Brachionichthys > Brachionichthys hirsutus. The sequence goes on from NW_027180406.1 coordinate 176,892, forward strand.
GGAAGTTCTACAATTACATTCACATAGTGAAATCACACCCATGCACCATTTCAACCTGCTGGAGAACAGCAACTTCCAAGTATATTCCCATGTGAAATTTCACTGTGAAGAAGACAGATGGACTTTCCTCTGAATCCCACCCAGCATGCAGCAAAAATTCTGAATCAGTCTGTTTCATTCCCATCCAGATCCACACATAGTGAAGGAATGCAGTTTACACATTTACCGCAGTCACACCCATGTAAATAAAAATAATACCCGAGTGTGAAACTGCATGCACACGCGTTTTCATCGGACGCTCCATCAAACATACATGTGTTCATACATAATCATATTAATAATCTCTGAATTACCTGCTGAACATCCCAACCCCACCCAAGCAAATACATCTATGCACAAATACACAAATCAAAAAGCACACCGGTGCTCACAAGTGAGAGCTCTGATGAGACTCAGTGACAGCGCTAGGCGAGAGAAATAAGAAGTCAATTGTACTGATCAGCCATCTGTGGTATAAACAGCTTTGCAACTCATCCTGGCTGTCTAATGGACAGCCAGATTCCTGGGATGTATTGGCACCCATGTGTCCATCAGCTCCATGTTCCACTTTAACTGTTCTGGGAAAAGACACCAACAGCCAGCATTGTTAATGCGCCAAAAACTTCAGCAAAGACTGAATACGATAGTGATAAAAAAGAGCTTATTTTTGTGGTCTTTCATAGAAAAAGAAGCCTACATAGACTAGTTGTGTATGTGTTTAGACTAAACATACATCTTACAGCAATTTAGGAATATTATGATACACTGGTGTGCATTAGGATGAAAACACAAAGGTCTTAAACATAGGGAGGAATTTGCATTGATAATTTTAACAACCGTATCTATCAGTTATCAATAGATGCAATGCTTAATTTGTAAATTTGCAGGGACTTAAATCGAGTTGTTGTTCGTGAGTCAGGAGAGGAAAGAGTCAAAGGATGCATCACTAATCCACACCGCAAACAAAGCAAAGTACTGTCTGTTATCAGGATAACACAACCCTTACTGTAAGCATGTCCCATATTTTTTTGAGTTGATATTAAACTGCTTTGATGAATTATACATGTAAACTGGGTGGAAGAGTGTGCCATGTTCAAAAGAAGCAACAAGTGAATTTTGAGAACAGAGCTGGGCTAATACATACAACTCAGGACAGATTTACATGAACTTTCATCAGATTCTGTACCTGAACATCTGGGATGGGAACAAAACAGGTGCAAGTTCAGGGTGCATGCTTTTATAGTGATTGAATCTAAGTACAGGAGCTGCATATTATGAAAAGGAGCACCTTTGTAGAGGAGTCTATGATCAGTCAGTGAGTCTTCCTGCTTACCTTCCTCTATCTTCTGTGCTTTAATGCAAAATAGCATGCACACCCACCCCTTGCTGTCCTTAAGAATATACAAACATGCACAACCTACAAACTAACCTGCACTGAACAAGATGACAATAAATATCTATTCGTCAAGTTGCACAGGCTAAAGGGTCCGCAGATCAGAGGAGACAGGACCACCGATTTCCCCTTCCGTTGTCTGTCCACTGGGGAACAATCACAGATTATCATCTAACATATCGCCAATAAGACTGAACAGGAGCTCCCCCATTCCACAGCAGATAGATCACATACTGCAGAGAGCACTGGAGCATGAACAGAATCAGCTTTCAGCATCCTCCTCCACCCTGTCTTCTCTCCCATCCTAGGTTCAACTCGCAGAGACAGATGCTCGCAATTCAAAACTCTTTTACTATGTCATGTCAAAAGATGCGCTGAATATATTTTAATATAAATGAAGAATTTAATTTGGCCCAACTGAACTGATATTAGTTTTAAACCATATGGTTTTATTGCATTCTATCTTTGCACAGTTTTTTTCTCCAGACTAAACACATATACGTCTCTGTGGTGGTTAATAATCAACTGTGCAGGGTACAACAGCAGGACACCACCAGGAAGTATGATTCACTGAATATCACGAGAACTGGAGTCTAAATCGAGGCAACAGCAGGAGCTTTGTGGAGGAAGAGGTTCACGCTTTCAAGACAAGTCTGACTTACACACACCTCACAAACAACCCACGTATATTACTGTCACTCAACTTAAGTCGTGCGTCACATACTCATAATGTTACACATAGTGCGCTGTCTCCTCTTGTAAAAGTGAAGAGTGCTTATCAGCCGCTGGCGCTCATCTCATCTGTAAAGTCCTGTCTTTTGGAGAAATGGATGTGGAGGCAAATATGGGCTTCCATCGCCGCCACTGTGATGCATTGAGGGAATCATCGGCGCAAGACAAAGGGTATTAAGAGTGTGAGAGGCAATGCCGGGAACTCTGTCAGGGCCGAGGGTAACAAGCCATAGTCAGTTCAATAGGCATTGTGGAGAATAAAAACTAACCTGGGGAGTATCAGATGATCCCTTGAGGCAGTGACCCTTGACCCCCAGTGGATTAATAATGAATATCAACTATCAACTATCATGACCATAGACAAGTAAACACCGAGTCAGATGCATTTTTTATCGACAATCTGTGTTTCCTGTAGCGTAGTAATAGCAGTGCAAATATTTGATAAGGAATGTGTAATAGTCAAATTATTAATGACCACATAGCCGAGCAAATACTGCGCCAGACCATTGTTTCATCTCTCCTCGGTAAACACCTCAGGCCCACTGAAGGGCATTCAGATTAAGGGATTTAATGGGAATTGAATCCACTGAGTCCACTCAATTTTAGAAGAGATTTTTCAGTCAATGCTTTCTGTGGCCGTGTAGCAGCGCAGAATGATAAATTCAGCAGAGAGCAGCTTCATGTTTGCAACAGATAGCAGAGCCTAATAGATTAAGTCCGATCGATTAAGTGATCCTTAAAAATATGTGCGGTTATTTAAAAATATAATTCTGATAACTGACAGGAAGCAGAAACCAGAAAATAAAATCACAAACCATAAATAGAGATAATGGGCTTTTTTTCTGGATCTTAAATGAAGTGTTTAGTCTATGTTTAAAATCGATGCACTTACACATAAATGAGCTTGTTAACAGTGTTTCTCTGACTACATTCAGATCAAAGACAATAATTTGCCTTCATTAAGGTAGAATTTGTCTGATAATTTAACAAAATTGACTGACGAGATGGGAGGAATCAAGTCTAACGAACGAAATATATATGTAAAGAGAAACATGCCAGAATTAGTGGTGGAATCTGCAGTCATCACTTGTTTGACGACATGTACACAACAGAATACAAATGAGATTCATTACAAATTTGAATGAGCCACCAAATAACTTTCAGCACTGCAACATGTGGACAGCATCTGCTTCTGTGTGAATCAAGGAGCAGCGAAAGGATTCGATTCCCATCGGAGCAAAAACATGTGTACTAGTAATACTAAAAATTACAAAAGATACTCACAATGCCTCACTAGTACCCATATGAGTACAACTTCACAACTTACCCCTACAGGTTATTCCGCCAGCATCGTTGTTCCATTTTCATGGGTGAAGCCAGATCTCTGTCAGTGTGTGCTTTTGAGGCATCCGAGCACCAGACAATGAAGGCAGGGGCAGACACAAAAACACAACGTTGAATAGCAAAAAAACTGACAACGAAAATCAAAAGACGGAGACTATGGTGAAGTAAAGCCTAAATAATCCATCTGTGATTCAGGAGCTGCTATCAGATGGGGTGCATACAAATCAAAAAGCCTACCTCTGCAGCACCCTAGGTCCAATATCCTCAGGGTCCTAAGGCTGCACTCACACAATTCATACTTACGGATCAAGCTTAACACCTCAGACACTGAAGGACATGTAGAAATGTGAAAAATAAACAACACTCCTCATTTCTATTTGATTTTAACTTAAAAAAAAGCATAATAATAATAAGGAACTACTATGAGGCATGTTGATAATTACTCAGAATGCCTCTATTAAATAAACTGAATTAATCTGCATTAAATTCTAAATAAAAAGTTATATATATATATATATATTTGAAGATGAAACATTAATCAACATTTCTTCCAGCATCAACCGCTCTCAGGTATTTGCTCTTCCTTTGACCCACTGCACTGCACATTCAGCTGTTGTTACCCATGGTCTGACACAATTTGGAGCTCAGCGTGCATATATACAGCATGCTGCCTGTGTTTGATGCTATTCCCAATGAGGCATGGTAGCTCAAGTTTCCTGCAGCAAATGGAAGAGGCTTGCAGTGAGAGCTGCTTCACTGTGGGGACACACACCTGCATTGAGAAAACCAACCCACTGGGTTTCCGTTCATCTGCACCAAAATCAGCTTTCCTCTGTCTCCTTCACGGACGGAAATTAAAATGTTTGCTTCTCTATGTTCACTACCTTCCTATTCCTACTAAGTTAGGTACATACAGAGGGCTGCTGGAACATTAGCATGCATATAAAGTTGAAAAAGCCCCAATTAGTTCTTACAATTTACAATAATTATTGCTTTTAGCTCATTAAAATAACATCTACAATGACCGATGGGAGCATCTTCCTCTGTGTAATGGTGCATGGAACAAAATGGGTTTTTGATCCGCAGCATTGATCATCACCAATCATTTATTCAGTTCAATCTACCAAAGAGCAAAGTGATGAGGTGTGATGATTAGACAGATAAGGCAAACACAATGGTGTTTTAAGCATGAGTGTGTGTGTTTTGTTTTGTTCTGTTTAACAGCAAAGGTTTATTGCAAGAGTATTTTATTATAGATGGACATTTAGCTCAGTGTCCTTCAAGAGGCCTGGCCTATAATTCCCAGAGGAGACGGGGGAATAGAGTCTGATGCTGCATTTGAGGGGCATTGGGGCATGTGACCCAAGACGATTTTCTTTTCAACGAAGCTCTTATCAACTGTACTCCTATCAAGATCATTCATCTCAGTGCAGCAGTGCAGTTTTGAATCAACCACAAGTCAATATATTTTTTTTATCTACCATGCTGGCAGGAGCAGATTTGAGAGCGTGACATTGGAAAGATAATCACTTCAGGAGGACACATGGTCTCCTCTTGCAAGAGCGCTGCTTAAATGGTTGAGACCGAGTGGTCGAGTCAGTTGTGGTTTGGACGTCAGGCGAGACGCACAAAGACAAACAGGACATGAATAAAAAAATCCTGTTTATACTAACAGGATCCAGAATTTCTCTTATGTAATCCATTCGCCCTTTCAGATTATTGATTGTCTTGACATCCTCACCACCATAATGTTATTAATGTTATTAAATGAATTGATTGTCATGGTTACTGCAATAACCTTTATGCCTCGTGAAATGATAGCTGTGCTGATTAAGTCTGGATGAGGACGAGGATCGTGTTAATGTCATTCAGTGATGATATTAAATCTTGTATTTATTCATTCATTCATGTTGAAATGTTTGAGTGTCTTCATAATGAAGTTATTTAAGGATAGTCACGCCGTAGCAGTGAGATGATGATTAGCCTTCTGTACCAACTTCCGGGAGTGTTTTGGAGAATTCCTTGTTTGTCTTCTTCAGTGATTAAAAAAAAAAAAAAAGAGAGAACATTGATTTTGATTGAGGTCCACAAAACCTAATGACCCTTACCCAAAGCCTCTTTTTTCTCTATTCCATTATTGATCTTAATATTTGTTTCTTTAGCTCTATAATAAACCTGTCACAGTGACTAATGGGCAGTCCAGAGGTCCACTGAGGTCCAACTGCAGTTTATTTACCTTTTACCTTAGCATATGATGATGAGGAAACTAATTCCATCAATCTCTAACCTCTACCTCTCTCGGCCTCTCGCTCTCTTTCTTGCTGACACACACACACTGAGTATTACCGTCTGTTTTTAATTACTAGAGAAAAATGACTAGTGGTCATAATAACCTACAATTACCATATATGATAATATAGAGACCCGTTTCCTCTCTTCTTTGGTCAGGCTGACTGACATTTCAGCATCTCAACAGTCAGGGAGTCAAACAAAGCTGTTTTTATGGACGGGCCATTATACAAGAACTGCATGGGGAATCTATGAGAATGCAATCCTGGTATCACTGCCCCTTGGTAACCTCTCTCGTCTTCAGGAATTCATTTTCTCAGGAGCTTCACTCGAAAATGACATTCTGACACCATTTACATGGAAATCACTTTGCCTCTTCATCTGTAATAGTGGCTTGTCTGCAGACAGGACCTCTCTGAGGGCTGGACTATTAATGGATATTACGAGAGGGAAAGGGAGAGAGAGAAGAGAGAGAGAGAGAGCTCACACTCATACAGACAAAAAGAGGTTCATGTGAAACAAATAAATAAGGAAATAATAAACTAACTAATCAAATGTACATGAACCAAGGGCAGCACGGTGGCGCAGTGGTAAGCGCTGTTGCCTCATACTAAGAAGGTCACAGGTTTAAATCCGATGGGTTCTTTCTGTGAGGAGTTTGCATGTTCTCCACGTGTCTGTGTGAGTTCTCTCCCACTTCCCACCATGCACCGGCAAAAAAGAAAGAAAGAAAAATAGCTTTCCAGGATCAAGTCAAGGCTTTGTGTCTTAAGGGATGAAATGGACTCTGAGACGCTAAGAGAAAGCATAATGAGCAGAAGTCCTACTTCTCCTCGTAAATGTGTGAACCCTCTCTCTCATTTAATGCCTAGCTCTTATTTTCTCAAATACATATAAAGGCTTTTTCTGAGTATATGAATGCAATAACTTTCTCCAATAACTTTTTTTCTTCTTCATTACAAAGATAATTTATATAACAAAAGCAACGTTATCTCAGTCTAAAGTATAATGTAGGCATTTTACAGATGCTCTTTGCCTCTCTACACTCTGCCAGGAGAAGAATGCATGATCATGCACAGCGCAAAGATGAACAAACAAAGCCACAGCTGGATCCACAACGTGAAAGCAATAATAAAGAATGTAAAGCTTGTTTCTACACAATGACCATGGTATAATGAAATAAATGCATGTGTTGCATGCAAAGTCCCCTTGTAGATTTGTTCAGATGATAAATCCTGCTTATTTTTCCTTGTTGGAAGTCTGAGAGAAATGGAATTAAAGGGTGGAAATATAAAGGTTATTTGATTGGATTAACACTGCCTCCACCTGGCATTGGAGTAGCACTACCAGACAGAGCTCAGCACACCATATGTGCAGAAATAATATTATTAGTATTAATAATAATAATAATAATAATGCAGTTTTATGATTTATTTAAAAAAAACAGAATCCCTACTGCAATACTTGTAACTACAGTTTATGTATTCTCTTTATAACTGAACAAGATTTGGCTGTAAAAGCTTGCTGACTTAGAGCCAGACAGTTGTGGCTGTTGTTCTGTCATAAAAGAATAAGTACATTTTACTTTAAATATAATGTGTCAGTCTCGTAGTTTAATCACACAATGCTATGTTACAAAAATGGTATTATAAAAGTGCTAAAAGACATTAAACAAAACCTGCAATTTCTGCATCCTGAACTGAGGATGATGTCGCAGCCCTTCTAAATGTAGCTGCTATTACAATATTTTTTGATTCATCAACAAATAAATGTACATTGAAAATGGTCAAGGCAACGCATCCATTTGCAATTTATGTGACTGCGTTGTTGTTGCTGTTTAATTTCCGATTTCTGAAAAAGGCCATCAATGCAGCAAATAGTCACGCGTGCCCCTACGTCGCTGCGAAGCCGATAGGTGGAAAAAACACGACGTCATCACGTTCAGCAGGACGTCTCAGAGAAGATAAACAAAAAGGAAGGAAGCCTTCGGCCATACAATCGCGGCAAAAATTGGTTCAAAAAAAATTTAGCCTGCAAGCTACAGTTAGCAGCTACATGTGCCCTTATATATAGCTTAAGCTATTATCGTTAGTTTGTTCACAATCATGGACGACGCCATAGTATTTCGCATGAGTGCATTTTCCGAACAAGGAGGGAGGAAATACATGGAGGATGTTGTCGAGATAAGAATCGAGTACGAGCCGACGCCGACGCCGTCGCCAGTCGAAGATGATCACAAGTCGCAGAGACATGGAGGACAGGGGGACGCGGAGAATGAACCCCCCAAACGCGCGTCGGAAGGCGAGACCCGAGGCCACACAGTGACTGCCGAACCGGGACCGGTGACTGAAATGTGGGCAGAGAGTCTCTCAAATGAGGACGGTGGACCGGCATCGCGCGGGGGGAAAGTCACGGAGCACGAAGTCAACACGAGAAAGTCCGTGGCGTTTTTCGCTGTCTTCGACGGCCACGGCGGCCGAGAGGCGGCGCATTTCGCCAGGGAGAATCTGTGGGATCTGTTGAAGAGGCAGCGGGGGTTCTGGTCCGGGGACCACGGCGAGGTGTGCGCCGCTCTTCGGAAAGGCTTTATCGCCTGTCACCACGCTATGTGGAAAGAGCTACGTGAGTAACTTGTCCGTCTGTCCCGATATTTCTACTGGAGTATTGCGTTTATTGGTCATCATCTCTGATTGAAAGCCTTCACGCGAGGCGGCGTTCTCCAGCTGATGGGCGTGATGATGAGCGGTGTGTCTGTCCCATCCCGTGACGAGTGGACACGGAGGTCAGAGTCGAATGGAGCCCCGGTGATGTCAAGTTAGGCGATCAGTTACAAGATGATCGATGGTTTAGAGGAGAGAAACTCGCTCGTGTAACTCCGAACGCGTTTAATCCACCAGCCTTCCATGTCTTTGAGACAGATTTGAAGTCTTGGTTCGCTGTCCTGGGTGTCCTCTGGATGGTAGCAACTGGTCTTGTTCTTGTTTGGTTGAAGACGCTTCGCCTCTGATCCAGGAGTCTTCGGTTCTAGACCGGACCAGCCGGTTCTAAATGGACTGGTCGAGCAATAAGACGGCCCCGGGACCTTTCCGGATTCTCATGTCTCGTGATGAGTCATTTAAAACCCGACTAACGGGGTCAATGTCTCCCCCACCCTCGAGTGAGCTGCACCCAGGTGTGGTTTTTTGGGGGGGGGGGGGTCAGAGGTTAGTAATGCATCGTCTGTCGCTGTTCAGAGGCGGTTTCTCCAGTTTGATGAGATGAGAGGAGACTGAACGGAGTCAAACTAAATGAATCCCGGAATAAAAATGTCGGCGTGCAGGATGAGCTACTTGAAGGAAAAGAGATGCAGCCATTAAAAGAGGGGAATTGTGTCCTGATAGATTTCAATCTGCCCCTCCAGCCATCCCCAGTTGGGCTGGAGTCGTAATCTCACACCTTCTGTGCTTCTCACTTTTAGCAGGAAGCTTTCAGAAGCGTCATAAAGGTCCTTTGTGTTTGAGGTTGTGAGTTCGACCCCTGGCTGGAATGCAGACCTACATTTCATATCTAGTTGGGTGTTGTTCTACCGGCAACCTGTTCTGCATGCTTCGCACAGCTGGTTCTGGCGATCGGCCCGTCTGTAAGTTCTGCAGAACCACCGACTAGAAGCCGTTCAGTCTTTTAAACATACGTACATCTGCAAGCCGTCTGACCACAGCTGATCAGATCAAAGAAATCAATGGACTCGACGTTTTCTATCTTCTTCCCTTATAGCCGGGTGGCCAAAGACGATCACTGGCCTCCCCAGCACGTCGGGCACCACGGCCAGCGTGATCGTGATCCGAGGAGTCCACATGTACGTTGCCCACGTAGGAGATTCAGCGGTTGTGGTTGGAATGAAAGAAAATGACTCCGACATCACACTCAAGGCTCTCGAGCTGACGCAAGACCACAAGCCGGAACTTCCAAAAGAAAAGGAGAGGATTGAACGGCTGGGTGGCAGGTGAGTTTGTGAACGTGAATGTTTCGGGCTAAAAAAAATAGAATTAGAACATCAAGAAATGTATTTTCTGTCAATCGCTGTGTCACCTTTTTGTTGTTATTTTTTGTTGACTAGTGTAATGAAGAAATCTGGGGTGAACCGCGTTGTGTGGAAGAGGCCCAGGCTGACGCACAACGGTCCGGTTAGGAGGAGCACAGTCATAGACCAGATCCCCTTCTTGGCCGTGGCCCGGTCCCTCGGTACATGGACATGCTGTTTGTCTAGATTTGTGTTCGTAAACTTGTGACTTGTGGAACAATTTCTTGCTGCGGTTATTCCTCCGAAAGAGACGAGGCTTTCTGATATGTTGAAAGGTGACCTGTGGAGCTACGATTTCTACAGCGGGGAGTTTGTGGTTTCCCCGGAGCCTGACACCACCGTGATGACCCTGGACCCCAAGCGCCATCGCTACGTCATCCTCGGCAGCGACGGGCTCTGGAATATGATGCCGCCCAAGACTGCTGTTAATATGTGTTGTAGCCATGACAAAATGGTGGTACGTGACTCCGCATAATCACCAAGGTTGATTTCATTTTTAGACTGCAAGTACAGTAATACCTTCACAGACGAGTATAATTAGTTCCTGAGAGAACTCAAATCACTCGTATGTCAAATCGATTTTTTTACCAATTTAAAAAAAAAAAAACCTGGAAAAAAATTATCCCTTCCAGCCGTCTAAAAACGCTCAAATCTGGTATTACTGTCAATGATTTTTGCCTTGATTGCCACACTTGTTGGACCCTTGGTAGGCCGTCCATTCTACAGCCTAATTTCAACTTGATTCTACAAAATTGAAGGGCCCAAAGGGGATGTCCTGTGCCCGCCGTCTGGGATGCACGGCCCTGCTGTTTTGGAAGGAGCGCATGCTCCGTGCCGACAACACAACAGTGATTGTCCTGGCCCTACAGGAGCGCGAAGGTCCGCCCATCCCTATGCATCGAGACGAGATTGTCGTTGACATGGCGACGGGAATTGACCACGTCCCATACCCAGGCACAACTTACAACACATGCGAAGTCACAAAGGTCCGTACCGTCGCTTTGTTTTGTGTCTCTCTCTATCTCAGACTAATGCTCCCCGTGGGCGTGGCAGCAGTCGCCCACTGCAGAGTGAATGAGTGTGTCGATGGGTGAATGTGAGGCTTTGTGCACTATAAACAGTAAGTGCAGTGCGTTGACCATTTTATTGGGTCACTGCTGAATATTTCTGTTGTGTCGTTTGCTATTCACTTTGTTGTCCTTTTCTTCATCTCGATCCATATTCCTATTATCGTTCTGTTCAGTAGGTTCAAAGGTTTCTAGTCGCCATTGGTTGTTAACTTACAGTCATGTTCAACGCGTCGCTTCTTGTTTTCGGGGCCAACAGACGCCGCATGAGGATGACATGTTTTATGAAGAAGAGCAGATATATGGAGAAGATCATGAGGGATGGCCGTGCCTGCAGTGGTAGCGAGGTGAATGTGCCCGCAACACGAGCCGTTATTGATTTAGCATACAGAACAGAACACCATTGGCTCCAGTGGTCTTGATGCTTCGCTCCTGTAAGAGAGCAGTACTTTTAACCAAAACACTATCTGAAGGCGCAATTCTGCGGTATTTAAGTTTCATTAGTACTTTCTGTAGCTTTTAGAGAAAAGCTTATACCCTTACTAGTTTTTTTTCCTCTTCAATAATACATTTTAATACATTTTACTTTTATATAAAAAATTTTTTTTAATTAAGTACATAAAACACAAGACAAAGAGCATTTCAATACAAATGCTTTCTCCCCCCTTTTGCCTCAGCATTTTTTGTTTCAAACTCATATCTGTATTTGCTTCATACATTCTCTCGCATCCACAGTATCGTTTCTTTCATTATCAACCATCTCTGTGTCTGATGTTTGACGTTAGGCTGACAAATTCATTTTTCCTTTTTACGCTTTATTCCTTATAAATGAATGTGTTTTATTTGAACTAGTGCACGGATTAAATGATTAAAATGTCATTCCAAATCCACTTTTCTTCCAGTGGACTGGTGCGGCGAACGCTTCCTGCCCAATCCGAGAAAGTTCCACGCCTCTGGAGCAGACATTCAGGCTGTGCGAAGCAGCTTTCTGCGCCACTGCACAGCTCTTACCCGACGTCGACTCTGTGACGGCCACGCTGCACCCCTCAGATGATCCCGTGACCGTTATGGAGAAGCAAGACTCGACAACCCAAGTCGACTGCACCACTTCTGCCCCTCCCGTGAAAAGGTCTCGCCATTTCCCAAACGGGCACCCCGAACTCAACGGCCCTCACTCTCAGCTTTGTCAATCGTCTGACAAAGGTTTCCCCCAGGAGACGGCCCATAGCAATGAACAAACTGCGCAAACCCACCAAACTCGCGCTCAAAAGAGGGAGCGAGGCGCCTCGGAGGAACACGGCATCCTATCGCAGCATCACAATCCAGCTTTGTGCGTTTGCTGAATCTCTTTATCTCTTGAGAGATAATCTGCTCTCAGTTGCGTATTGGGTGTGGCGTGTTCCTAGATGTATACATTTTATACAGAGTCTTTGTTTTTGTAAATATCGGAGAAATTTGAGATTGTAAATGTGCTGCTGTAGAAAAGGATTCCCCCCCCCCCCCCCCCCCTGCTCTTCTCCGTGCTCCCTCTTTAAATTTTAGCATGATTCATTTGTTTTAATATTTTTTTTCGGTCTGCACAGTCTATTTTCATATGTATGTAAAGTAAATCCAAAAGAACCATTTGGAAGGAGGGTAGAAATCTCTGAAATCCAATGGAACATGTGACACATCCAATCCCACCATTTCCATAATCACAAAAAAATTCAGCGTTTTGAATGTTTTGGTTTGTTGGAGGTTCTGACGTGCTTCTGTCCCTCAGTGGGGTTAATACCTCAGACCAGCTCCTTGGAATCATTCCTGATAGATTAAATACTGATAAGCAGTTAACAGACTACAAGAGTGAAGAATGAGCGGAATTTGATGAGCAATGGTTTTAGATATGCGGATTTTGATTTAGTGCAGTGTTTATTTTATGTCTCTTGAACGGCGTCTATTTATGTACTGTCTTGATGGCAGTCGCTACTCGGACGTTTTAAAGGGTCGGTTCACCCAAATGAAGAATCTAACCAAAATGGTTTTTTTTGTTGCCATAGTAATTCATTCCGAGCATCTGTCTGTGTATGATTTTTAGACAATTAAATTACTGTTACATGTCATTTTGAAACTTTGGGCCTATGAGTGCATTTGTTTGAAAGGCACTGAACTGGTACTGTGTGATGATGGAAAAGCCAATACCTGAAACCGACTGTATGATAGTCTGGAATCTTCTTTTTTTTCCACTTGTAGTATCTTCCAGGAATTAATACCATCATTTCAATGGGTCTTCCTCTGGTATGACATATTTATACTCATGTGTGTGGTTTGCTTCCATTCTTGTCTGCACATAAAACGCAGCATGGTACATATGTCTAAAGCAGGAATTTACTTTTTTTTTTTATAAATAAATTACAACATGCTAACAGTTATAACTGGTGTTATTATGGAAACTCACTTATCATTTGAGCTAATTTGTTGACCTCTGTTAAGTGTCATGTTTGCCTTAACACTGATTGGTCATCAATGCTTCTAAACGTCTGGGACTCAAGCGGATGAGAATATCTAGGTTATGTGTATATGTGTGTGGCTGCGGCCCAGCCGGGACCATTTATGCACCTTCGGTTCTACACCAATGTCACTTTACCCTTCAGACTTTAATATGCTAAATCTGCACCTGGTTGGTGATTATTATTTTTAAGTTGTATTACAGAACAGATAGTGGATTTTGTACAATACATGAATATGCAATATAAGTTGTGCAGTACATTATTATGCAAAGTAATTTGATTTTTCCCTATTCTGGCATGCTCTGCTGTGTGTTGTGAAGTGTCCAGAGGTAATTGATGGTCAATGGGCACGTGGTTTGTTTTTGGCAATTACAGTGCTTGGCTTATATGTGTTGTAATAAAGTTTTCATTTTCCAAATGATGCGGTTGTGTCTGTTGTAATTTGATGACTTAAGCTAACTGTTGATTGCCTGTGTGAATGGCCAAATCTCATCAGGGTGCGCTGGTGACTTTTATCCTCCAGTAGATGGCAGTGATATTCAGGCATTGAACATTAAACGTTTTTAATTCAAACATCCGCCTCAGTCACAAACGTCACACTATACCCAGCTTTTCAATTAAAAGTTGGGTATATTTATATTGCGAAAAAACAATTTTCAATCCAATAAATTGTACATTTGTAGAGGAGGGGCTATGCTCAAGGATACCTAAAATAAATTGATATCTAAGTCCCGAATTATTTTTATTCTATAATAACGGAACCCTTGAGTTGAGATGGTTTTGTCAATTTTATACATTTTAGTTGTTGCTGGACTTTTAAGCCAATGTAAATAAAAGGTGGAAAAATTCCTCAGAAATGCTAAATTTGACTTTTTTACAAATGTTCTGAATTTACACAATTCAATTACTGGTAAAAAATGTTTTAAGAGGGCCTAAACAAATTGAATTTTCATAAATGTAAGCAGCACATTGAACTTTGTTAAGCTGAGTATTGGCCAGTGTAGGGATGTCAGATTTGTAATCATGAAATGAAATAGCTTGAAGAAAACAGATTTTTTTTTCTTTACATGATTTCCTTTCTGAGATGATACAAACATCAGAACTACGAGAGCAAACTCTTGATTTGAATATTTTATCACCTGTCAGCCCAGCATCTGCTGACCTGCCTTGCATGCAACACTCCCCACTTACTGCAGACAGTCTGTCACTGTTTATCAGCCAGTGGAGCGGCAGTGTCCGTCATCGCTCCCTCCTCCTCCTCTCCCTGGTATTTTTCCACAAATCAGCATCATGTTAGTGGCCTAGCGGGGACTCAGGAATGAAATGCACTGGCTTGCAATGCTAGCACTTAATTTTTACATCAACACCAACATAAATCCTTCATGCACAAGACTGATTCAATGGGAAAAGTGTCCAAGCTCGCACTGACAAATCGGTAAATACAATTGTTTCAATCTGGTCCAGTCCATACATCCGTTCCCTTAACTTATAGCACCCACCTAAACCCTGCTACAGATCAACATGGCAGAAGATGAACTGCAACCCAAACCCTCCAGATCTAAATCAATCAAGCATCACTTGAAAAGTCTGATCCACGGAGGCCCAACCTCCCCCACAGGCAGATGGTGGATCTGTGTCTGCATCTGTTTTAATGCTATATCTAATTTACATCCTTGGGTTCTACTTCAACTCCATCTCTGTGTAACATGCATGTCACAGAAGTGCATTAGCTTACGGCTGCAGCAGCTTCCAACCTTGTAGCTCTCCTAAGAGCATCCCATGAAAGTTTGAATATTAAATTAGACTGATGTTCGTCTTGCACCTTCGTGGACTGAAGCGGTGACAACTGTGAGTGTCACAAGCCTTTGATGGAGCCCATCCAACTTGTTCCTGTCCAGGTCTCCCGTCTCCTTCTGACAATATCTGTAATGTTTCAACAGGCCTTTAATGGCTTATCCTTTGCTGCTCTTGGAGTTGAGAGTAAAAGCTATGCGGAGAAACACACTCTCCCGTTGATGAGAAATCACGTGCTCCCTCTTTTTGTCCCTTTGCTTTAACTCAAATATGGCAGGAAGGATTGTGATCAAATCATTGTCACCATTAAAGCAATTAACTGAACTGTTTTACCCTCGTAAATGATTAGCCTCTGTTCCAGACTCGGATTTTTCTTGTGATGAAGCAGAATGTTTCTGATTATGTATGTTAGCTGATAGCAGCTGAATGGACGGATTTGTTGCGGTAAGTCATGAGATCGACACCCAATATGTTGATCAGCATTATGTGGACCTTCACAGTTCACAACGCACTTCCACAATGTTCACTATACTGATCAGGTAAGAGTCGGCACCATCACACCTCATAGCTCACTCTTTTCATTTTGTTACAATTACTATTCATGTATTCACTCTCTTATGTAAGTGGTGTGCACATAGATACATTAATTTGTAGAATTATAGTTCAACGGTGCAGAACTAGAACAAGAAGTCTCCGGGCAAATGTTTAACTGTTTAGAAAGCAAACATATTTTCATCCAAGTGAGGCAAACATTGCTTTTTTCAAATCCCGTTGAACATCTAGCCAGTATTGCACTGAGCATTTACAAGCTTTATTGACTTGCATCTAGCAGAGCGTGCACTTGAAGCAGCTCTTTAGAATGAACTTCAACAGCTTCCAACGCTGGGAATGTATACATCTAAAGATGAAGTGGTACTTTGCATCAAGAGAATAGTCATTTCCAGATGTTTAATCAGTCGGGGGCCCAGACGCCAAACTCAAACTGCGTTCCGCTTGTATCAAGGGAACTTAATTGTCCATACCTTAATTTATGGCCATATACTTGCAAAACGAATTAACATTCAAAGTAGCCTCAGTCGTGCCTTGTGTTTACTGGCCAATGGCACATGTCAACAGGCTAAGCATGGAAATTATTATTCCCACTTTCAATCAGCAGTGATGCATCACCTTCATATCAGAACATTAGTTAAACCTGTCCTGTGACATGGTGGCCATTCAAATGAGATGTCTTTCCAGTCTGGGATTGCATTCCTCAGACGTCACCCTGACGTTCCTCGGTGTCCACAGGGAACAACGGGTCATCCACGAATTGTTATAGTGCAATTGTTTTAAAGTGATGAACAGGTGACTGCAGTTATTTAGCGCAGACGCAGCAAATTGACATTTATTTACAGTCATGTGTCTCGTCTCCTGACATTTCTGAGGCCAATATTATCCTTTTAGCTCCATGTTGATTTGCTTTGCTGTTTTCATCACCCTGACAGTCGCCTGTATCACAAAGGGTTCATTAGAGCAGTGTTTCCCAACCTTTTTTGAGCCGCGGCACATTTTTTACATTCACAAAATCCTGCGGCACACCCCCCAACCAAAATGACACAAAATTACACTCTAACAGTACATATTAGAGAGTTGCTTCCGGCAAGGCTCGCTCTCAAAGGTCATCAAGCAAATCCAAATTAGATTTTACTAACTACTGCTACTTTACTAGCTTGCCCTTTGGATGACTCGCCAGGACCGCTCAGTGGCCTAACATTCTTCTGAATTTGTCCCAGGTGTGGACTGTGACCAGAGAGGTGAAATCCATGCACCATCATTCAGATTGATGGCCTCTTTCCTGTTTCTGGTGCTTCTCTCAAGCCATCAGCTGGAGCTGCCCCAGAGAGGGATGGTAACACCATCCCTCACAAAAGTGCTGATTGAGAAAAGGCAGACCACATACACTCCCCCCTCTTCAACCCTAAACTCTTTCTCTAGTGTTGTCAGTGCATGCCTGTGTTGGACAGGCAACCCCACACACACCATTTCAGTGAAGCTATACCAAAAGGAATGCAGCATGATGTCGTCCTACCCTTCTTCTCTTGATTTGAACTTATGGCTTCTTTGGCTTTGATTAAAACATATTGCCCTAGACTACATGGGCTCATTCATCATGTGTCTGACCTGTGAGATCACTTCCTATCCGGAGCCTTGGCTGCCTTGTAACTTGTCAGGCAGCACTACACTTCACCTTGTACTTATTGCAGTTTGGCTTTTTGTAACAAAGAGATAAACGACGGCTCTTTTTTCATGTCTTCATTCCTTATCTATTTTTTTCTATGATGAGTGTCCTATGACAGATAGTGTCTGTTAATTATTATCAGAAATTCTGTCTCTCCATTTGTGTGTGTGTGTGTGTGCGTGTGTGTGTAGGTGTGTGACTACTTTTAATGAAAGTATTGTGATATTTGACATGTTGTGCGAACATTTTAAAACCAGTTGCCTTACTCAGCTATTTCGACATGAAAGGCTTTGCATTAGGGCGGCTCGGTGGCGCAGTGGTAAGCACTGTTGCCTCACAGCGAGATGGTTGCAGGTTCGTCTCCGGCTTGTGGCCATTCTGTGAGGAGTTTGCATGTTCTCCCCGTGCCTGCGTGGGTTCTCTCCGGGTTCTCCGGCTTCCTCCCACCACCAAAAACATGCAGCCTAGGCTGATTGGTGACACTAAATTGCCCATAGGTGTGAGTGTGTGTGTGGCTGGTTGTCTGTCTCTGTGTTGCCCTGCGATGAACTGGCGGCTTGTCCAGGGTGTCCCCTGCCTCTCGCCCATTGACTGCTGGGATTGGCTCCAGCTTGGCCCGCGACCCGATAGCGGAATAAGCGGTTAGAAAATGAAATGAAAGGCTTTGCATTAACTTCTGCCAGTTAATACAACAGCTCAGTAAAATGTGTTACTGAAGAAAGAGGATTTGGATGGGTTAGAAATCCTAATTAAAAGAATTCTGAAGACAGGCAAAACTACTTCTGTTCAAATAAAGGGAAAAAAATAAAAATAAAAATCCCCATTGATTAAGATGGCCCTTTTGCATATGTTTGAATGTTTTTTGTAAAGCAAACTATTTAATCCACCCAAAAAAAACACCTCCCCATTTAAAAATACAACAGAAAATAAGATTAAATACCATAAATCGCGCTGTTTAATATACTTTGTAACGAGATATAAATGCACCACCCCCCCCCCCCCCCCCCCCCCCAAAAAAAGTGCTTTCATTTTTGAATTAAAAATTCCACTGAAAAATTAGACACTTCTTGATTTTACGGTGAATTAACAATCAATTTAAAATTATTCCTCAATCATGTAAATACGTACATTTAGACCCTTTTGGGTTCGAGGTTTGCGCGTTCGTAACATCTTGCTTTAAAGACAACCCAATGGACTGTTGGCTGCACAAAGTAAAACTGGAGCAGGCAGCCTGAGGATTTCGAGAGTTGCCTAAATGTGAAGTGACAGGAGAGAGCTCCCGGCTCTTCGTGGGACGCCAGCTAACCGGCGCCAAGTCTGCCTTAATTAAGAGTTTCATACATTCCCACTTCATCAAAAACCCTTCGATGCGCTCGGGAGGACAGAGAGCTGAGCGAGTGTGGAGGAGCAGGGACGCGTCGCGACGTGCGTCAAAAGTTTCTCCTCATAAAACCTATGCTCGTCATTTGAAAGAGAAAAGGGACGGTAACCATCACTTACTGATAACTAATAATAATAATGCCTTTGCGTCATTGACGCTTCACACACAATGAGCAAGCTGAGTTTGCTGAAAATATTTTTACTTTTATTTTATCAAATACAATGTATAAGCCGGTTAACATTTCCAAAAATAAATACATTAATTAATTAATTAAAAACAACATGTGATTCCTGATTATTATTATTTATTTATTTTTGGGGGGGGGGGGGTAATCATTTAAACGTTTTAAAATAGCTGAAAACTGCTTTTATTATTCATTTACGATGCGCGCTCCTTCTCTATGGTGCGCACATGCACGCTGTCCAACCCACGATGAATCGTCCAAATGCGGTCATCTCCTTCTGGAGGGGGCTCAAACCCCGCCCAGCAGGCCTGAAGAACACAGGCTTGGATCGTGAGGGACTTTGCAGGATAGGATTAAACATGTGATTGTGTCCACGACCGTCCCTCTGCATCCTCTGCTCCAGTGTCGCTGCAAAATGTATTACAAGTCTTGCGCGTGGTTCCAAAGTGCGCTTTCCAGTCTGGTGGATCTACACAGGGCTAATTATTAATAACCTGGGACATGGACACCTGAGGATTCTTGCATTCCATCTATTGGCCAACTTGGAAATCCTCCAAAGGCTGTTGCAATTTGGATGTAGACCGTCGTGCGCCTGGAACAGCAGTCGGGCTCAGACTCTGCAGTAACCGGTCGAGCTGTTCTGATGAAAGATCCCGCTGCTTGTCATGGCTTATCATCCTTTCCACGCTCACCGGCCAGGTGCTTTGCCCCTGTCAGTCATCTTGGCTGCATCTCAGCCCTCGTTTTCCCCTGCGCCGACCAGCCCAGATGTCACCTCCCTGCCCGAGTCCTCTCTGGTGGAGGGGGCTCCAGCTGACCCAGGGTTGCGCGCAACTCTCAGACTCCAGCATCGGTCTCCCTATCCGAGGCCCATAAAGAACCTGGATTCGGAGGAAAGGTTGGACGATGACCCGAAAGTCACGTTGAACGCACAGGATTTATGGAGTGAATTTCACGAAAGGAGTACCGAGATGGTTATTACAAAATCAGGACGGTGCGTAAACTGCGGTCTCATTATTCCTTAAGTGCATCAAACGTTTAAATCTAACCATTTTAATTTGTAATTATTATTTTTTTAATTATTATATTTTTAGCTGTATTGTGGGCTAGAAAAAAACGCTAAAAATAACAACTGAATGTGTAATTTTACTGCAGGTACAACAACCACTAATGTTTATTTATTCATTATTTAAATTGAACTCAAATAAGGAAATTGGTAGGCCATTTACATGTATTTGTAATTTGTATATGCTATAAATGCTTTTTATAATCCATATAGATCGGTGCCCTAATCCAGTTAAAATATTTCTATTTTCCCCTAAATTACTTAAAAATATTACAATCCCTTTTAGATTAGAAGTTTAAACCTTTCAATCAACATGTGAACAAACTCTGAAATAAACCTTTATGGGTGCGTTTTCGTTCATTCTCTATAGGAGGATGTTTCCGCCGTTCAAAGTGCGCGTCGACGGACTGGATGAGACCGCGAAGTACATCCTGCTGATGGACATCGTCGCTGTTGATGACTGCCGCTACAAGTTTCACAACTCGTCCTGGATGGCGGCTGGGAAGGCTGACCCGGAGATGCCAAAGCGCATGTACATCCACCCGGACAGCCCTTCCAAAGGAGGGCAGTGGATGAGCAAGCCTGTTGCTTTCCATAAACTCAAACTCACCAATAATATTTCAGACAAGCATGGATTTGTAAGCAGCAATAATTCCATTTGAATTATTTTTAATTGTTCTGTGTTTCATATTTTATATAAATGTCTCACTTCTTTTCTTTCATTTTTCAGACAATTTTGAACTCCATGCATAAATACCAACCCAGATTTCATATTGTGAGAGCCAATGACATAATGAAGCTTCCATACAGCACCTTCCGCACTTATGTTTTCCCCGAGACAGAGTTCATCGCTGTTACTGCGTATCAGAATGAAAAGGTGATCCTTGCTACTTTCCTACTTTCTGCACCATGCAGGCACACAATTCAGATCTTACCTGTGCATGATTGCATGCATTCACCTGGCAACTACACATGAGGGTCTGTATTTTTTGCAATGACCGAGTTACTAACTTCTCATATTTCGCCATAAGATTACGCAGCTAAAAATTGACAACAATCCATTTGCCAAAGGATTCAGAAAATCTGGAAATGAGAAGCGAGAGAAAAGGTACAGTTATCTTCTCCATGAGAGTTCATCATATTTTCAAAGGCCCCATCTGCATATAAGTATATGTCTGTTTGTGATCCTCAGGAATAAGCAGCTAAACATTTCACTGCTGTACGAGAACCAAGGCAGCGCAGATCAGGACTGTGCTGATTCTGATGACTCATGTGAGAGACCCAGTACGAGTGATCCATTTAGTTCTCCTCGGGAGGTGGGGAGCAGCCCTCTGATGTCCACCTCTACCTGTCAAGGTGTGATTCATCATGTATAACTGGACACTAAGCAGCTTTTATACTATAAATGCCTGTAATAACGTTTATAGCAATATGACGGAGTTTCTCTAAGACTTGCTATATTCATGTCTTTCAATCATCCATCCATGATTGTAAACATATAACTCATTTCATTAGGAAATTCACATGCACTACTATTTTAGTCTTTTCTAATGTAATTATTTTCCCTGCAGATGAAAATAATACAGGAAGTGATTCAGAAACCGATCAGGACACTGCTGCTGGTGAACCCGGTGCTTCCAGGACCCACCATAGGTCTACTTGGAGCCAAAGAAGCGAGGTGATACCACGGAGCAAATCTGCTGTTTGTAAAAGCAATGACAATCAGGACACAGCAAAAAATGCACCAATCCTCAGAAAGTCTGAAGCCATGAGCTCTTTGTAGAGAGATCTTTCAAAAATGAGTGAAATCGAAGATGGGGGGCCAGTCCTGTGATGTCTCAAACGCAGAACTTGCCCGTCGGCCATAGTCACTTTCAGACTTTTGATTTCTCAATAACACCCACAGGCAGTCATTTCTTAAACTTGGAAAACCTTTGTTGTTTCATCCTGGACAGCGTTCAAGTAATCCGGAGGCTTTTCCCACCAGGGGTACGGGACATCTTGTTTCCTCTTTACATGGAGTAAACAATCAAGACAATGGAGGCCTCTCTTCTCAAAGCGCCGCCTCACCATCTACCGTAATGTTCCACCTGTCCCATAACACAGTTACATCTCAGGTAGGCTTCAGCCAGCAAAAGACCTTTTACTAAAAGTGCATTGTTGAGGCCTGGAGGCTAACTTGTTCCGTACCCCTGGTGGGTTTACATAATAACCAGTAAACAAAATATTAAATTTAACAAGGTTGTGATTGAAAAAAAACCCAAAAAACATCCACAGTCCAGTATCAGTGTATATTAACTATTCTATTCTATTTTGTACAGGGAATATCACTGACACCTCTCGGAGGACTGTTTGCCTATCCTTACCGCTGCATGGGAGCAGCAGGACCAGTTGCTCCAGCTCTCCCCTTTTGTACCTCATCCTCCACGTTGGCCAGGAACCACTGTTACTGCAGCCCTTCACCTTGGCTGCGATTCAACCCCTATCTGATCCCCAGCTCTGTCATCTCGAGACAAAGCCTGCTCACAGACTGGCTGACGGTTCAAGCTCAGTCTGAGCTGTCTAAATCAAGGAGCAGAGACTCGAGTCCTGTGTCTGACAATCAGAGCAACAGAACCAAGAACAAGCAGTCTGCTCCAATGAAAAATGCTCAGGCTGCTTTGAATGAGCTGCATAAAATACCTAGTCTGGTGAGAGGACTTGGTAAACCACTCCCTCCCACAGATTAGGAGCACTGAATGACTGCTGGATGAACAGACAGACAAGTTCATGAAGCCTTACTCACTAGCCTCTTGAAACCTATGTTGTTATCTCACCACTAAATATGCAATGATTTGGTGATTTGATTCTTTGTGACATTTGTGGAATCAGTAAGAGACACACACACACACACACACGTATATGTGCACTATATATGTATATATATATAGTATAATATCATGTAGATAAAGCAGATAAATCAGTGCATAATAAGTTAGAAAAACAACAGAAAAAATAATGAATTAATAATAATAGCAATATTATTTGTGTTGTCATTATATTATTCATATTTTTTTATATATTATTTATTATAGTAATAGAATAATAATAGTAATAATAATAATATTATTAATTAATAAAGAAATACTCATTTGCAGGAATTAAGCTATGCAAAACGCAATATCCTAGAG
This sequence comes from Brachionichthys hirsutus, assembly GCF_040956055.1. Lineage (NCBI taxonomy): Eukaryota > Metazoa > Chordata > Actinopteri > Lophiiformes > Brachionichthyidae > Brachionichthys > Brachionichthys hirsutus. The sequence continues at coordinate 200,115 of NW_027180406.1, forward strand.
GTAGAATCCTCTATAGAAGGACAATCATGTTATTAAAATATTATTTTCTAAATGAAGAGGATTAATATCACTTCATTCTACATAATTACGTAATTGTTATATATCCCTTTTTGCTTTCACATACAATTATAAAACATCACTATTCAAAGCCTTTTGAGACTGAATGCTGTAAATTATATCTGATGAAACTGCCAATGAGATGTGTGAGAATTATTTGCTACCGATTCACAGTTTTACTTTTGATTGATGTTCAAAAACTCAAGTTTAGAATTTATACGAGTATTTAAAGCAATGTTTTTGTGTGCTTTTCATGAAAATGAAAATGAATAAAGGTAATGGTAATGAAATAAATGAAATACAAATGAGTTCTAGTATGAGCAGGATGTACTGCAAACAAACAAAAATCCATTTATTCATATTTAATAATTGACATAGTTGATTCCGCTGGCTCGAAAATATGTCAAGGTCAACTGCCAAACTCTCTCTCTCTCTCATCATGAAATGATAGAGAGTCTAGTGAACTCCACCAAGGTTACGGGCTGCATTGGTCTCTGAAGCCATCTTGTGGATCACAATGGCAGTGACGTTATATTCTTAAAAATAAAATAAAAACTAGACTTCAGCACAGTCCAGAAAGTAATATTTTGATGGAAAATACTGGAACCGAGCATTATTTCATTAAGTGTACATTTTGGAACATGATCGGATTCATGTACGAAGCTAACATTCTTTCTTTCTCTCAAATCCCCTTCTTTCTTCTCCTGCTAATGTGTGTGCGTTTTTTCTTTCTTTCTTTTCTTTCGTCTTTTTGAGTGTCTTGCAGTTTACAGTTTTAAACAACCTTTTAAATTAGGCAAAACATTTCCTCTTTCGTTTGGGGAGGGGTTGGGGGGGGGGGGGGGGGGGGGGCTTTACCTGTACTAAAAAAAAGCCAGGAAAAAATAAGTACAGTATTTAGACGTCTTTTTTTTTTACGTTAGTACCTTATCTTGTTGCGCAAAATGTCTTTGTCAGCACATTTTTAGCTTTGGAAGTTAAACATATGCAGGTGTGTGCATCTTTTTTTATCCATTAATTAATAGTAAGATTCTGAAATTTGACGCCTGCGTTGCACAGACTACATTTCCACCGAAATGATGCACAAGACGTGCAACACATTTACAACCCCCTCCTCCAAGACGCAGCCTTCCTTCTGTACAATGTACATCTACAAAATCCGCCCACAAAAGTCGCTCTGCATTATGATTGGTTCTCTTCGAACGAACCCTTCCTAGATCTTTGTGAAGTAGATGCTACATTACAGCGCGTTTCTCTTTTACCGAGTATTTTGCTATTCAGTGATAAATCCAAGATGGCATTCATTTTTTTAAATAAATTGGGCAATTATATATACCCTGTTAATGTGAAAATTGTCATGTTTCCGTAGTACTGTACATTTCTTTCCTTAAAAAAAAAAAAACTTTATTAACAAAGCTCACCAGTACAAACTCACTGAAAAGATCTTATACAAAACATTAACATTTTCCGAGGTCAAAATAGAAGGAGTAATATAAAATCACCAATATGTTCAGGAAAGGAAGGAAAGAATTAGAAGGAAAATAATGAAATCCAAAAATAAACACAAGAAGAAAAATAAAATATACAGGTAAATTCAAAATAAAATTACAAACAAGGGTTATGGGAAAAGTTAAATTCTGCTATAAATGTGTTCAATTTTTTTTGCCTCCGTAGTACTGTACATGAACATATTCTATGCTACACCATTTCTATAGCGGAAGTGGCGGTCATAGGTCAATGTCCAGGAGTAACCTGCCTGCGCATCATCACATCACCCCACTCTCTGCTGTGACATCGGCTGCTGGTGCTCTGTGACCTCACCATTATTATGGCGATTCTTTTTTCTTTCATTGCTGGAAACCGGGATGTCTGACAGACGGGGTTAATCTATCCGGACTCTTGGACTCCACTGTCTCAGGATTACGTTACGTTTGATCTTCACCAGTGAGTTTCTCGTCGGCTTTTATCCGATAGTGTTGCGCAAGTCAACTGTTCATGAGTTGCGTTCACGCAGTACACCTGCGGCACACTGTCTGTGGCGCGGTAACTGTGTTAGCCTGTCCCGGTTAGCTAGCTAAAATGATTGGCATCGCGTCGA